>NC_041354.1:542472-544403 GCF_004354835.1 Perca flavescens | reverse complement strand
GTGTGTATATGTATATGTGTGTGTCTGTGTGTGTGTGTCTCTATGTGTGTGTGTGTGTGTGTGTGTGTGTGTCTCTGTGTCTGTGTGTGTCTGTGTGTGTGTCATCTGTCCATCTTCTTCCTGTGTGTGTCTCAGTGTGGCGGTGTTTTCATGCTGCGTGTACTTTTAATAACCATAACTTGCTCAGTTTTCTACCGATTCTCAAGCAGTTAGGTTTGTTATAAACGTCAGAGATGTAGTTATTACACTGCATACTAATAACGTTTGTAAAAACCAAATCACTCACTTACATCAGGTACGTTATTTTAGACACAATCTAGCTGTCGGCTAGCGGTTAGCCGGATTAGCTGTTAGCTAAACTAACGTTAGCTTCCCGGAGCAGATTGTCTACGGTCACCGCCCGATGTGAGTCGTGCATGCTCAGGTTTAAATGGTTTACGGCGTAACGGGTCATACTGAAATTTGTGAAATCCATAAAATAATAAACTTTTCTCTTTACAAACAATAACAGAAGTTGGAAATCATTTCAGAAACGTTGTAGCTATCTATGATTGTTAGATTGCTATCTTCCATGACAGCCTTTGTTTGATTGCTAACGTCTTTTCAGAAACTCATCTATGATTGTTAGATTGCTAACGTTAGCTCAAAACACCCTTCCAGTGACAGCCTTTGTTGTGTTCGATTGCTAACTTGTAGCTAGCAGTCTTTTCAAAAACGTTGTAGCTATCTATGATTGTTTGATTGCTAACGTTAGCTCATAGACTGTGCGTTAGCTCAAAAAGCCGTTAGCATGTTGGAGGCTACTTGTCGCAAAGTGACGCATGCTCGACTCACATCGGGCGGTGACGATCGGTACACGATCCGTTCTGCGCTTGCGCGAGATAATCCTGTTTTACCGAGGATAGGACCTGCACGATCTGTTCCACGCTAGCCTATGGCTAGCCTCCACCGGGAAGCTAACGTTAGTTTAGCTAACAGCTAATTCGGCTAACCGCTAGCCGACAGCTAGATTCAGTCTTAAATAACGTTGAGTCAGACATAACGGGAGAAACAGCTACAGCTACGTTAAGACTTTACAGTAATAACAATAAAGACAAGTGTTGAGTGATTGTGTTTTAAATGAGCACAAGTAAAGTAGAGCTGACCTAACAGCTGTTATATATGTTAACGTTTATTTTCAAGTTTTATTTTGAGGGTCTTTTAAAGTTATTACATGCTGTCTCAGCTAGCGGTTAGCCCAATTAGCTTTCAGCTAAACTAACGTTAGCTTGGCTGTCGACCAGAAGCGTGGAACAGATCGCATAGCGTCAGAAAATCCTCGTACAACATACGCATGTTCAGAACGGATCGTGTACCGACGGTGACAACTACAATAAAAAGGACAACTCTACATCTTCTTCCTGTGGGTGTCTGCGTGCGTACTGAGCGTGTGCGTGTGTGTGTGTGTGTGTGTGTCTCTGTGTGTGTGTGTCTGCGTCTGTCTGTGTCATTATGTTTTGTGTGTGTGTGTGTGTCTGTGTGTGTGTGTGTGTGTATGTGTCTCTGTGTGTGTGTGTGTGTGTGTCTGTGTCATTGTGTTTTGTGTGTGTGTGTGTGTGTGTGTGTGTGTGTGTGTGTCTCTGTGTGTGTGTGTCTGCGTCTGTCTGTGTCATTGTGTTTTGTGTGTGTGTGTGTGTCTGTCTGTGTGTGTGTGTGTGTGTGTCTGTCTGTGTGTGTGTGTGTGTGTGTGTGTGTGTGTCTGTGTGTGTGTGTGTGTGTCTGTCTGTCTGTCTGTGTGTGTGTGTGTGTGTGTGTGTCTGTCTGTCTGTCTGTGTGTGTGTGTGTCTCTGTTCTAGTGTTTCCAACATTTCATACCCAGATATGGAGATAATAACGCTCCAAAACCACCAATTTCTGAACTATTTAGACTTTTTTTCAACAATATTTCATCT
>NC_041354.1:509972-537472 GCF_004354835.1 Perca flavescens | reverse complement strand
AGAGGAGCTGTTGTAATGATGTAAAGGCTAGAAAGAGCCTCTAGAGGAGCTGTTGTAACATACGATGTAAAGGCTAGAAAGAGCCTCTAGAGGAGCTGTTGTAACAATGTAAAGGCTAGAAAGAGCCTCTAGAGGAGCTGTTGTAACATGCGAAAAGGCTAGAAAGAGCCTCTAGAGGAGCTGTTGTAACGCACGATGTAAAGGCTAGAAAGAGCCTCTGAGGAGCTATTGTAATGCATGATGCCAGCAGAGCCTTCTCAGCTCTGTGTACTGGGTAATGAATGACAGCGGCGCTTCTCAACCGAGCAACGGACGCAACCAGGAAAAACTATCGGTATGGATTTTTGCCGATAATGATAGTTCCACCAATCAACTATCGGTGCCGATTATATAAAACCGATAATAACCTCTAATATATATATTTGTATATATATATATATATATATATATATATATATATATATATATATATATATATATGTATGTGTGTATATATGTATATATATGTGTATATATATATATATGTGTGTGTATATATATATATGTGTGTGTATATATATATATATATATATATATATGTGTGTATATATGTATATATATATATATATATATATATATATATATATATATATATGTATATATATATATATATATATATATATATATATATATATATATATATATATATATATATATATATATATATATATGTGTCCTCACATTCCATGTCGCTATGGTGGTGGATCGCTTTGATGTCAGAAGCTGCTTCAAACGCACAGTCTCCTTCGGTTTTCCATGCACGTTGTCATATTTTCTTTAGCTTGGTTGATTTGACACATTTTTAAAACAGTTTCCATATCAGAAATTTGGGTTTCTTTCAACCAAATTGTCAAAGACTCTAACGTGGATGGTTCCATACAACCATTACTCTTCACAGGTCAAAATAAATCATCAGTTCACTACTTTTAATGAATTTGGGTGTTTATAGAATTTGAAAAATAAAAAGAACGTTGAAAAAAAAGTGACAACAATGTGTATACATACATATATATATATATATATATATATATATATATATATTTATATATATATATATATATATATATATATATATATATATATATATATATATTAGGGCTGTCAAAATGCGAAAAACAATAAGGCGTATTAATCTATTCCATATTGACCTTTGACCCGGAGCTCTTCTAGCCACCTTTTGACTGTAAAATGAAGGAGGGAGACGAGAATGAGCTTTGGCTCCGTCTGATGCAGTCTGTGTGTTACTAGATGTGGTAATGCTGATCCTCTCTGGGAGGTTCCTCTTGTTTCCTGTTTAAAGTTTCTTTCCACTTTCCAGAGTCTGTGACGCAGTTTTTTCTCTCCGTGTGAAGCTCCAGCTGAAGGTAATTTAACTCTAATGTCTGCAATGTTTTAATATACTATATATAATATAATGTCTGTAATGTTTGACTGGTGAACTCCAGCTGTGATTAGTTTAGTTTAAGAGCAGAAAGCTGCAGAGAAACCAACTCAACTGGACTTGTATTTAAATAAATCTGGCATCTTCACAAAGATCCTCCACCATGTTGTGTTGATATCTGGGAGTGTTACTGTTTAATACATCCTTTATTTTGGTCTTATAGATCTTTTATTTCTGTCTTATAGATCCTTTATTTCTGTCTTATAGATTTATTTCAGAATAATAGATCCAACATTACTAACCTCATTAGTGGTATGTTTTCTGTAGAAGTGATATTTCTTCATGGCTTATAATTTACTTTATTTGTAGTCTTATAGAAAACCAACAGACTCAGTCTTACATGCATGCTTTATTTCTTCTTATATAATGTAATCTGTAATTGAAAGGGGTATTTCTGTCTTATTTCAATGCCTTATGTAGATCCAAAAAAAAGTTTAAAAATCCTTTATTTCTGTCTTTTGATGTACATGTTATTTGCCCTTGGGCTTTCGTCTTATGCTCCTTTTGTCTCATTGTCATAGATCCTTTGTTCACTGTTTGAATAAATCCTTTATTTGATTTTAATAGATCCTTTTGGTTTCATCTTATAGATCCCAACATCATTTCTGAGTCATCATAGATCCAAAAGTGTTTCTGACTCTTGTGTTGAAGATTTATTTCTGTGTGTTATAGTTAGATCCTTTATTTCTGTATATATATACAGTCTCCTTGTGGTTTTCCATTATTTCGTCTATATTTTCTCCTTTATTTCGTCTTATAGAGGCTTCCTTCCCAAGGCTCGAGGATTTTCAGATAGATCCTTTAATTCTGTCTTATATGAAGGCTTGTTTCAGGATGGAGTATAGGTCCTTTATTTCCCACCTTATATAGATCCTTTATTTGGCTCTTATTAGATCCTTTATTTCCTCTATTGTGTTCAGTTATTTCTGTTATCATTTAAATTGTTTATTTTGTTTTTATGATTATTCATGTGACAGTCATTGCTACTGTTGTATTGCCATTTAAAACCGTCTTGTTGAGATAATTAGAAAAGGCTGATAGAGTTGCTAAAGTGTTTTAATTAAAGTCAGTCAATGAAGGGTCAATTTATTTCTGTCCTGTACATCCTTTAGTGGTTCTAACAGCAGCAGACTTTCTGGTCAGAGACCAATACATCTTTAATTATTTCAGACGATTTATTGATTTTAGTATTCTTTAACAAAGGATCATGTTTGTTCCTCTTCCATGTGCATTTAATTTGACATTTTTAAAACACAATCTGTGTTGATGACTAAGATGACATTAGTCCTGGAACATCTTGTCTCCTTTAGAGGACAGAAAGATGACATTAGTCCTGGAGTCTTGTCTCCATTAGAGGACAGAAAGATGACATTAGTCCTGGAGTCTTGTCTCCATTTATTAGAGGACAGAAAGATGACATTATCCCGGAGTCTTGTTATTAGAGGACAGAAAGATGACATTAGTCCCGAAGTCTTGTCTCCATTAGAGGACAGAAAGATGACATTAGTCCCGGTTCTTGTCTTGTTAGAGGACAGAAAGATGACATTCCCCCGTGAGGCTGTCTCCATTAGAGGAAGAGTCTTTCCAATGTTCCTGTTGAGAAAAATGAATGTATGACAGAGCAGGATGAGCAGAGAAGCAGAAAATCATTCAGTGAAGAGCTTCACACTTTATTTTCTGCTTGATTTGGCTAGTTTCTCCAGCATCCTGGTTCTGGAGATTAAAAAGTGGTCTTCCTCTCTTTCTAACTGGACCCATCAGAGACCATCTCCTGCTAAACCTGGACCTGAACCTGGAACCTGCTGTGTGTCTATGAAGAGTGTCTGGTCCATGGAGCCACCTCTGCTACTTTAAAGAAGGAGGTGACCTGTAAGGGACAGGCCAACTAAAATGGAGGAGAGGAGAAGGAAGAAAGAAGACAGAAGGAAGGGAGGAACTTGTTAAAATAAAGGACAGAAAGACTGACATTAGTTGTTGAGTCTTGTCTCCAACAAACCAGAAAGATGACATTGTCTCATTGGGTGTTGTCTTCTTTAGAGGACATCCAGGTGAACTCTGGGACATCAATGGCCCTGTTTTCACCTGGTATTAAAATCTGACCTTGTCTCCATCAGATCACAAGAAAGAAAGACATTAGGTCCTGGTGGTTATGTCTCCGTTATACCCACATCTGAAAGTTGTCCAGTTAAACCAGTCTTCAACTCTTGACTTTAGGTAAATATTGGATCTGGTTTTAGGTCCAGAAATATTCTCTGGTGTTTTGTCTTTTTTAACCCAGTTTTTTGTATAGTTTATTGAACTTTTTGTGTTAATCCTGTTTTAATTACTGCTTGTATCTCCAGCTGTTTTTGTTAGTCTGAATAATAAAAAGTGAATTTCCATCCCTTAGTATTAATTTCGAGGACAGAAAGATGACATTTTCTCAACAACATTTTTTCCATGACTAAGACAGAAAGATGACATTAAATGCACCAATGTCCCAAAAACGCTGACTAAGACTAAACTATTAGCATTATTGTTGACAAAAAAAGAGACTAAAATGTTTTTGTAAAATAAAAAGTCTAATACTCCATTATGAGATAGAAAGATTCATTAGTTACGGCACTTGCCTTAATGACCATTATCTACCGGACAGAATAGAATGACAGAGCGGACGGATGAGCAGAAACATCAGCAGAAATCATTCAGCAGAAACATTAGCCAACGCTAGCTACTTAATTTTCTACACTTGATAGCAGGTAACGTTAGCCTAGCTTAGCTAGTTAACACTACACTTGGCAGCAGGTCTTCCTCTCTTTAACACTACACCAGGAGCAGGTAACATTAGCCTAGAGCAGACACTCCACTTGACCTGGAGGTAACTTAACCTGGACCGTTAGCTGTTAACACTAAAAGTCAGCAGGTAACATTAGCCTACCACTACTTTAAAAGTTAACACTACACCTGACAGCAGGTAACATTATGCCTACTACTTTTAGCTAGTTAACACTACACTTGGCAGCAGGTAACGTTAAATGAAATGTTAAAAAGAAGATTGAGGTAAACACGGTTAAAAGGCTGACAGCTAAATGGATTGAAAGTTTTGTGACTGTAATTTTGTTGTGTTGATGATGAAAATAAGACAGATGTTGCATTCACTTGTTTTCTTACTTTCTGTGTAACATGATCCATCAAAGACCAGACTCTGCTGAACCTGAACCCAGCTTAGTGTTTCCTTCAAGAGTTGGTCAAAATATATTTGTATTGACTTTAAAGGTCAACAACCCTCTGCTGAAAAGAGGTAAGCTGTTAATAATTTTATCCAGAGAAGTTTTGAAATTTATGTTCAGCATCTTTCTTCTTCACATATATTTATAGTCTGACATCTGAAAGCTGTCCAGTAAGACCAGTCTTCAACTGTAGATCTCAATTTAATATTGCACCTGGTTTGGTCCATTATTATGTGGTGTTTTAGCCCCATTAAAAAAAATTCATTGTTAAAAATCTCCCATCCCCCTGAGAACCAGTGACCCTTGGTAAGTGTTTGTGTAACCTGGGTTTGTGTCAGGACACTATTTGCCATGAGAAGACTTCTGCCATTTGAGTCTTGTTACTTAAGGCCAAGTTTCACTGAGTGGGTTCATGACCAGATTTTATTTCCCCCACGTTTCCTGACACAAATTGGTCAAAATGCTAAATTCTTCCCAAATGTTGGATGTGGGTTTGCCAGTTGGATGTCAGATCAGAAGTCAATAAGGGGAAGCAAAAAAATTGAACCCCCATCCAACAGTATCCTTATTCCAGGGTTAGAGGTTCACCTTGACTACAAACAGGCCATCTAAGCTCTGCTTCCCCCTCCTGATTCAGCTGATGGTTTACCAAAATTGTTTTGAAGCCAACAGAAGGTTTTTCACCGTTTACTCCCCAAACTCCTCCTACCTACGAATGTTTGCTTCCATGACCACAGAAGCTGCAGACCTCCTGGCATCATGATGCTAGTCTGCTGTTTCAGGAGTCCTTTAGGCCGACCATGTTGTAGCCCTTTCTGTTGATTCACAGTGGGATCAGTAGTACCACCAACAATTTAATGTCAGGGAAAACCATCTGATTCAATGTTGTAATCAACACTTTAAGTCAAATGACCTTAACCTTGTGTTTGTCTCTGTGTGGACAGACATGATGTGAGCTAATTCTTCCTGATTCCTCCACAGAGTGGACCAGGAGATCTCAGAGGTTCCCAGTGGTCAGTCTGCTCAGCAGCATCAAACACACCTGGACTCCATCTTTATGGTCTGTACATGTACAACAACTACTTTTACATCTATGCTATTTACAATTGTCTCCATGCTGCACTTTTCAGACCAGTGGATTGTCAGTCTGTCCAACATGGATCTGATGTTTGCTTCCATGATTTCAGTTTGATTGTGTCATTCATATAATCTTCTGTTCCAGCTGCTGGAGGAGAACATCGTCACTTTTGTGAAGAACGAGCTGAAGAAGATCCAGAAGGTCCTGAGTCCAGATTACCCAGAATGCTCAAAGAGTCAGAGGGAGGGTGAGGATGAAGAGCAGATGAACAGCAGAGAGGCATTTCTGAAGATCACACTGCACTTCCTGAAGAGAATGAAGCAGGACGAGCTGGCTGAACGTCTGCATAGCAGTAAGAGGATTTCTCTAAAGATTTAATTTGCTGGACTAATGGGACGTTTAATACTGTCTCAAAAGTATGTTCCTGTTTTCTTTACAAAATTAATTCATGATGTTTTTTATTCTGTATTAATTCAGGAAGTCCATCAGGAGTTTGTAAACGTAAACTCAAATCTAACCTAAACAAGAAGTTCCAGTGTGTGTTTGAGGGGATTGCTAAAGCAGGAAACCAAACCCTTCTGAATCAGATGTTCACAGAGATCTACATCACAGAGGAAGGGACTGCAGGGATCAATCATGAACATGAGGTCAGACAGATTGAAACAGCATCCAGGAAACCAGACAGACCAGAAACAACAATCAGACAAGAAGACATCTTTAAAATCCCACCTGGAAGAGATAAACCAATCAGAACAGTGATGACAAAGGGAGTGGCTGGCATCGGGAAAACAGTCTTAACACAGAAGTTCACTCTGGACTGGGCTGAAGGCAAAGCCAACCAGGACATCCACTTCACATTTCCATTCACCTTCAGAGAGCTGAATGTGCTGAAAGAGGAAAAGTACAGCTTGGTGGAACTTGTTCATTACTTCTTTAGTGAAACCAAAGAAGCAGGAATCTGCAGGTTTGAAGAGTTCCCGGTTGTGTTTATCTTTGATGGTCTGGATGAGTGTCGACTTCCTCTGGACTTCCTCAACACTAAAATCCTGACTGATGTTACAGAGTCCACCTCAGTGGGTGTGCTGCTGACAAACCTCATCAGAGGGAATCTGCTTCCCTCTGCTCACCTCTGGATAACCACACGACCTGCAGCAGCCAATCAGATCCCTCCTGGGTGTGTTGACATGGTGACAGAGGTCAGAGGGTTCACTGACCCACAGAAGGAGGAGTACTTCAGGAAGAGATTCAGAGATGAGGAGCAGGCCAACAGAATCATCTCCCACATCAAGAAATCACAAAGCCTCCATATCATGTGCCACATCCCGGTCTTCTGCTGGATCACTGCTACAGTTCTGGAGGACATGTTGAAGACCCGAGAGGGAGGAGAGCTGCCCAAGACCCTGACAGAGATGTACATCCACTTCCTGGTGGTTCAGACCAAAGTGAAGAACATCAAGTATGATGGAGGAGCTGAGACAGATCCACACTGGAGTCAAGAGAGCAGGAAGATGACCGAGTCTCTGGGAAAACTGGCTTTTGAGCAGCTGCAGAAAGGCAACCTGATCTTCTATGAATCAGACCTGACAGAGTGTGGCATCGACATCACAGCAGCCTCAGTGTGCTCAGGAGTGTTTACACAGATCTTTAAAGAGGAGAGAGGACTGCACCAGGACAAGGTGTTCTGCTTCATCCATCTGAGTGTTCAGGAGTTTCTGGCTGCTCTTCATGTCCATCTGACATTCACCAACTCTGGAGTCAACCTGCTGTCAGAAGAACAAACAACATCAACACAGTTCTACCAGAGTGCTGTGGACAAGGCCTTACAGAGTCCAAATGGACACCTGGACTTGTTCCTCCGCTTCCTCCTGGGTCTTTCACTGCAGACCAATCAGAAACTCTTACGAGGCCTGATGACACAGACAGGAAGTAGCTCAGAGACCAATCAGGAAACAGTCAAGTATATGAAGAAGAAGATCAGTGAGAATCTGTCTGCAGAGAGAAGCATCAATCTGTTCCACTGTCTGAATGAACTGAATGATCGTTCTCTAGTGGAGGAGATCCAACAGTCCCTGAGTTCAGGAAGTCTCTCCACAGATGATCTGTCTCCTGCTGAGTGGTCAGCTCTGGTCTTCATCTTACTGTCATCAGAAGAAGATCTGGACGTGTTTGACCTGAAGAAATACTCTGGTTCAGAGGAGGCTCTTCTGAGGCTGCTGCCAGTGGTCAAAGCCTCCAACAAAGCTCTGTAAGTGGGATTTATTCATCAATAAATACTCTGATATCTTTCAACAGGAGTTAAATATAAATATCTTGTAGTAAATAACTTAACCACTGTGTTACACAACACACACATTCACACACACACACACACACACACACACACACACACACACACACACACACACACACACACACACACACACACACACACACACACACAACTACACACACACACACACACACACACACACACACACCCACACACGCCAAGAGGGGGAAAAAAGTTGCGCCTGATGGTGGATAACCACTCACCAAGTCCTCTTCAGCAGGGAAACACGCTGTCGTCCTCCTCTCCGGTCCAAAATCAGCTAGTCCTCTCCAATCAACAACTCTCCAACTTTAGCTAGTCCGCCCTTAGTTCCAACTTTAGCTAGTCCGTTAGCTCCAACTTTAGCTAGTCTGTTAGCTCCAACTTTAGTCCTGTTAGTCTGGGTAGCTAGTTAGCTCCAACTTTAGCTAGTCTGTTAGCTCCAACTTTAGCTAGTCAACAACTTTAGCTAGTCCATCCATTAGCTCCAACTTTAGCTAGTCCAACTTTTAGCTCCAACTTTAGCTAGTCCGTTAGCTCCAACTTTAGCTAGTCCGTTAGCTCCATCTTTAGCTAGTCCGTTAGCTCAGTGTCTCTCGATGTTTCTCAGTGTTTTTAGTCCTCTTCTTGATTTGCGATTCTCTCTCTCCCATGTGAGCCATTATGTATGTTGTGTGTTTGTTTGATTTGTGTCTGTCTTTAATGTCTGCTTATCTCCATCTGTGTGTGTGTGTGTGTGTGTGTGTGTGTGTGTGTGTGTGTGTGTGTGTGTGTGTGTGTGTGTGTGTGAGAGAACGGGTTAGGCTACTGAGAATGTTATTTTTCATTTGAATGTTTATGCCGCGGCCGGAAAATTAACGAGTGTCGTCATTGAATTATAATCGATTATGGTCGGCCACTGCATCGATGCAGCATCGTCAATGTCCGCATCCAGATGCATCGATTATTAGATTAATTTCAACACCTCTACTATACAGTGTTTACTAAAATGCTCCACATTACCAATGTTTTAAAGAAAACTGCCACTTGCAAAAAATAACATAATGTGACATAAATAATCTGCTGGTATAGCATGTATGAGGAGGGATAAGGTTATGTAGGCTAGCCTCGATACCGCTCAAATAAATCAGCTGTTGGATCACATCAGCTTTTTGATCACATCAGCTGTTTGGATCACATCAGTTTATGGATTCTTTTACCAACTCCTACATTAGGCCAATGAGGTGGGACCAGGAAAGAACTTGCTTGGTCAATCAATGTCCACAATCTTTCTGCATTTCAGCATTGTAAACCATTTATTTTCCTGATGGCCAGCTCACCGTAGCACAAGCAATACAGTCCATTTCATTTCATTTCTGGTTTAGTTCCATTAATTTTCTTTTGCACACAAATCAAACCTGACACGGTGAAAAGCTGTATGCTTTTCCCCCTAGCCACACACCTGTGTATCCCTGGTTGTTAATTACCTGTATGCCTTCCCAAAGGCAATGCTCCACCCATGCTCAAACGTAAAACTGCAGATTAATTAGCATCACCAACATGGTATATAAACAAAACAAAGTTGTATAATGGCTCCAACATCAGCTGTTTGGATCACAACAGCTGTTTGGATCACATCATCTGTTTGGATCACATCAGACCACTAAAATAGCAAAAATGATCCATCGAAAAAATATTATTTTCCATGAAAATTTTTTTTATCACCAGATATCTAAGGTAGCCAAGCAGTTTGGTGTTTATATGTGCAGTAGTTATTACGTTTTGGAAAATTCCACGATCTCTACCATTACAAAGCTAACGTTAGCTTAAAATGACTGACTAAGGTTTAACAGGGAGGGACTACAGATCGTCTCTGTTGCTTTTCTTTATTTAAAGAGCCAATTGCTCAACAATATGAATACAGTTTGATTATAACTTTTATTTAGTTGGAAACCATTGATGTATAATCGCTTTATTACATGAGAGGGTTTGATTTAATGTTATATTATCACTTCAGTCATGCTTACAAACCTCAGCACCTTCTCCTCGGTCCTAGCCGCATCACTGTCATGCTAAAGGCAGCCCAGTGGCTCAGTGGTTAGCACTTCTGCCGCAAGAAGGTTCTGGGTTTGAATCCAGGTCATTCCGGGCCTTTCAGTGTGGAGTTTGCATGTTCTCCCCATGTTTGTCTGGGTTTCCTCTGGGTGCTCTGTTTCCTCCCACCATAAAGAAATGCATGCTAGATAATTAGGACTACAGTTGAAAATTAGCCAACTGGCTTTCCAAAATGTTGATTAATGTGCATTGTCCTAATCTAAATAAATCTTAAATTTTAAATCAAACCCTGAGTAGTATTGGATTTTCAGTCATGATTAATTATCATGTTTCCAACTTGTTTAGAATAGATCAGCAGATATTTAAACATGCCGAGAAGGGATTTCATACACCCAGTCATTATTTGTCTTCTTATGTGATATTTCTCTAAACTTCAAGCTTTATTAAATTTAAACCACCCTTCTCTTGTCAGGATTTAAAATGTAACAATTCGGAAATCTTTGTTTCCAAAACACTTTGTTCTTATTTATAATATGTCGTAAAGCACGAAGTATGAACTATGGCTGAGATTGAGAACCAAATTTATTTTTTTTAAATCCTATGTGAATTTGAATACTGGATGTCGTTTTACTCCTCATTCAGTCAAAATTAGTTATCATGTTTCCATCTTTAGAAAATCGATTTTTTTTATTCTCTATCACCAAAAGTCCAGACTTAACAGTTCAACCCAAATGTTATCTGTCTTCTTCATTACTGTCTCTCCAACGAAGCTCTAAGTGTGATTTCTTCATAAATAAATACTCTGATATCTTTCAACACGGGTTAAATATAAATACCTTGATTCCTTCCTGTTGTCTCTCCAGACTGAGTGACTGTAATCTGTCAGAGAGAAGCTGTGAAGCTCTGTCCTCAGTTCTCAGCTCCCAGTCCTCTAGTCTGAGAGAGCTGGACCTGAGTAACAACGAGCTGCAGGATTCAGGAGTGAAGCTGATCTCTGTTGGACTGAAGAGTCCACACTGCAGACTGGAGACTCTCAGGTCAGGATTCATTAACACATTCAACTGATTTTAAAATCTTTAATTTTAGTTGAGAAAACATAACATCTAATCAATCAATCAACAATAAAAATTCATTTGTATATTTAAAAAAACAACCCTATCCAAAGTCTTCACATCGTCAAGAATAGAAAACATATCTAGGATCTGCTGAAATAACTTTGAATGGTTCCAAGGACTTTTCATTTTTACTTTTTTTTTTTTAAATAATCAGATGATTTTTATTATTCTAAATCTGGACCAAAAAGTACCTGGACAACAAACAAACATAAAACAATCACATGGCTCCATATCTGGACGTGTTGACAGAGGGTTCCTGTGTTGGTCTGTGTGTTTGCAGTCTGTCAGGCTGTCTGATCTCAGAGGAAGGCTGTTCTTCTCTGGTCTCAGCTCTGAGCTCCAACCCCTCCCATCTGAGAGAGCTGGACCTGAGCTACAATCATCCAGGAGACTCAGGAGTGAAGCTACTCTCAGCGGGACTGAAGGATCCTCTCTGGAGACTGGACACTCTCAGGTACAAACACTGATGAACATCTCTAGGAACTAACATGATAACTCCCATTTGTTAATAATTTATGTAGTTTGGACACATCTCTGTATGTTGAAGGAACTGTCTGTGGTTTTAAGAAACATCCTTTTTTTCTCTTTTCCGGGATCAAATCAGTTTCAACTTGACAGAGAAAGGTCCAGGACAGGTTTAGTCTAGCTTAGCTCAAAGCAGTGTGCTTTCTACGCTGTGAGAAGAGTGTGTGGATGAGGCATTAATCTACTCTTTCGGCAGACTAGTTAGCAAGCTGTTTAACATGTCAGTTGCCGGTGCTGCGTGGCTCATGTGATCGAAGATAGACGTACACTGATGCCTGGACCAATTATTGTACATTGTCTTGTGCTGGGAGAGTACCGACTCTAAGTTACAAAAGTCCCTCAAAACGCTTTTTCCTAGTTCCAGCGGTCCAAACACAATATATATGTGTGTGAGAGTGATGTGTGGTGGAAGTTTTTCTTGAAGCAACAGTGTTAGTGATATTCATGATAAAATCAAAACGAATAACGACTGTTTGACAATTAAACCAAGTTTGGTCTTTGAGTATTTATTTACATTTGCAAATGGAGAAAACAGTTTCAAAGGTACACACAATCAACTGAAAATGTCTTTCTAACCTAAAATCTAAACATCAAAACATATAGTGAAGACCTCTGTTAAGCCACCCCTCTAAATGTCTTTAGCATGCTCATAGTTGAAGAGAGGACATTAACAGTCAAACCATTGTCTCACCTTCCCCTCTGCTCTCTGTTCTTAACATTAGCCTAAACAACAGTTTTATCTCAGGAGACAGAAACCTACGTAAACAGTCATTGGCCTTCTCCACTTCTGTCTAAGCAAAAAGTCAACAATGTGAGGAGCTTCAGGCTAGTAAAACTAAATAACTCTCTAGGCTATAGTTCACGGTTGCCAACTATTTCACTTGGAGCCTTTTGAATCTACACATGAAGAAGCTAAATCTTGTGGCGTTATAAAACAATCATTAAACAAATGGTTAATATCATTAAACAAATGGTTAAAATAAAATTTGCCACCACAGCACCAAATGCTTGCTCTTGGGGTAGTTGTTGGGTCTCTGTAAATGATAGTGTGGAAGTGGCGCCAGCAGCCGTAATCCTGTTTGCACATTTCTTTCTATAAGACACTCATCTAATGATAACAATGTGTAAATGCACACATAGTCTGTTCTGCTCTCTGCTATGTTCAGTTATATTTTCCTCATTATTTGACCCATCCACTATTAATCAGAATATTAATTGTTATTACTTGATCTGTAGATCAGAGGTGGGCCTTCAGGGCCAGCAAGGCCTTCTCTGCTGGCCAAGAGATTGTCACAATGAGAAAATTAAATTTCATTCATTAAAGGCATAATTAAAGGCCTATATATTCATTTCTAAAATATATACAGTACAGGCCAAAAGTTTGGACACACCTTCTCATTCAATGTGTTTTTTTATTTTCATGACTATTTACATTGTAGCTTCTCACTGAAGGTATCAAAACTATGAATTAACACATATGGAATTATGTACTCAACAAAAAAGTGTGAAATAACTGAAAACATGTCTTATATTTTAGATTCTTCAAAGTAGCCACCCTTTGCATTTTGTGATAACTCTGCAAACCCTTGGTGTTCTCTCAATGAGTTTCATGAGGTAGTTACCTGAAATGGTTTTCACTTCACAGGTGTGCCTTGTCAGGGTTAATTAGTGGAATTTTCTTCTTATTAATAGTGCTTTGTGGTCACCGTATGAGTAAATATGACCGGTTGTTGTGGGTTTGTTTAGGTTTATCCAATCAGCTAACCAGTATTATCAGCCAGCAGTAGCCCTAATTCTGTTAGCTGCTCGCTAATGCTTTTTTTCTCTTTGATCCTTCTTTTGGAATATGGTCCGGGAACCTGAAATGGTTCCTTTTATTCTTTTATTCCTAAATTCTCGTTACACAAATGGCAAATAACCTTTACCGACAGGTTGCTTGCATGCTGAGCTTACGAGCTATGCTTTGCCTGCAGCAGCAGGTGCGGGCTTGTGGTTGTATTTTCATACGCTTCGTGGATCTGATTGGTTGATTTGGCCCGTCTATCACCAACATTGGTGATAGACAGATGGTTCATCCAATCAAATAACCAGTATTCCGCCCCTTCCCAAAAGTTCTCCAACGGAAAGTTCCCAGATGGATATGCCGAGCAAATGCGAAGCAATCCATCTGGCGGAGTCAGGTTAATGCCCCCCCATGTGAGAGTGATGTAATGCCCCCCCCCCCCATGTGAGAGTGATGTAATGCCCCCCTCCTCCTTTCAGGGTGGAGCCTGCTGGAGTCAGATGGCTGACACCAGGTCTGAGGAAGTGTAAGTCTGTTTTTAATTTCATTCATAGAACTGTGACATCACTCATCCAACCCTCTGATGTCATCATCAGAGTGCTGATTGGTTAATAACTGCAGCTGTGTTGTGTCTCCTTCATTCTGTCAGATTCCTGTGAACTCACACTGGACACAAACACAGTGGACAGAAAACTCAAACTGTCTGACAACAACAGGACGGTGACATATGTGGAGGAGATTCAGCCATATCCTGATCATCCAGACAGGTTTGAGTCCTACTGGTATCCTCAGCTGCTGTGTAGAGATGGTCTGACTGGTCGCTGTTACTGGGAGGTTGAGAGGAGGGGAGAGATTGATATATCAGTGAGTTACAGAGGAATCAGGAGGAGAGGATACAGTGATGACTGTTTGTTTGGATGGAATGATCAGTCCTGGAGTCTGAACTGCTCTGATGATGGTTACTCTGTCTGTCACAATAAGAGAAGAACATCCATCTTCTCCTCCTCTGTCTCTGGTAGAGTAGCAGACATCTTCTCCTCCTCTGTCTCTGGTAGAGTAGCAGACATCTTCTCCTCTGTCTCTCTAACATCCATCTCCTCCTCCTCTGTCTCTAGTAGAGTAGCAGACATCTCCTCCTCCTCTGTCTCTGGTAGAGTAGCAGACATCTCCTCCTCCTCTGTCTCTGGTAGAGTAGCAGACATCTCCTCCTCCTCTGTCTCTAGTAGAGTAGCAGACATCTCCTCCTCCTCTGTCTCTGGTAGAGTAGCAGACATCTCCTCCTCCTCTGTCTCTGGGAGACATCTCCTCCTCCTCTGTCTCTGGGAGAGCAGACATCTCCTCCTCCTCTGTCTCTGGTAGAGTAGCAGACATCTCCTCCTCCTCTGTCTCTGGTAGAGTAGCAGACATCTCCTCCTCCTCTGTCTCTGGTAGAGTAGCAGACATCTCCTCCTCCTCTGTCTCTGGTAGAGTAGCAGTGTATGTGGACTGTCCTGCTGGCTCTCTGTCCTTCTACTCAGTCTCCTCTGACTCACTGATCCACCTCCACACCTTCAACACCACATTCACTCAGACTCTCTATCCTGGGTTTGGGTTAGGGTTCTGTTCTCCTGGTTCCTCAGTGTCTCTGTGTCCTCTGTAGGACGGAGAGTCTCCTCCTGTTTCTCACTGCTGATCAGTTGAGTCTGTACAGGATCACATTTACAGAAATATTTCAGCTTATTGTTATGAACTAATGAATGAACTTTGTATAAAATAATCCAGAATGATTGAACAGATTCCTGGTGAACATTGTAAACTTCTTTAAAGATGGAAGCTGTGATCATCAAATTGTAGAAATGCCGTTGACTTGTGTCATGTTTAGTTTAGAGTTCTGTCTCTTTTCACAATAAAAACATCAAGTTACTGTGGTGTGTTTGTGGTCTTTCTGTTTAACTATTACACACAATACTTATACAAATAGTACTTTTACTGCAGTACCATGTCACCAATGTGTTATTAGTACTTTTACTGCAGTCTCCATTAGAGGACAGAAAGATGACTCCTGGAGTCTTGTCTCCATCTGTCTGTGTGTGTGTGTGTGTGTGTCTCTGTGTGTGTGTGTCTGTCTGTGTTGCTAAAGTTAGCTCATAGACTGTGCGTTAGCTCAAAAAGCCGTTAGCATCTTGGCGGCTACTTGTCGCAAAGTGACGCATGCTCGACTCACATCGGGCGGTGACGATCGGTACACGATCCGTTCTGCGCATGCGCGAGATAATCCTGTTTTACCGAGGATACGACCTGCACGATCTGTTCCACGCTAGCCTATGGCTAGCCTCCACCGGGAAGCTAACGTTAGTTTAGCTAACAGCTAATTCAGCTAACCGCTAGCTGACAGCTAGATTCAGTCTAAAATAACGTTGAGTCAAACATAATGGGAGAAGCAGCTACAGCTACGTTAAGACTTTACAGTAATAACAATAAAGACAAGTGTTGAGTGATTGTGTTTTAAATGAGCACAAGTAAAGTAGAACTGACCTAACAGCTGTTATATATTTTAACTTATTTTGAGGGTCTTTTAAAGTTATTACATGCTTTCTCAGCTAGCGGTTAGCCCAATTAGCTTTTAGCTAAACTAACGTTAGCTTGGCTGTCGACCAGAAGCGTGGAACAGATCGTACAGCGTCGTAAATCCTCGTACAACATACGCATGTTCAGAACGGATCGTGTACCGACGGTGACAACTACAATAAAAAGGACAACTCTACATCTTCTTCCTGTGTGTGTCTGCGTGCGTACTGAGCGCGTGCAGACTCCTGAGAGCGAGCCAGGACTGGACCAGCAGCAGCACCGGGACCAGGACCCAGACCCCGTTAAAGAAGACCAGGTAGAGCCACAGGTGGAGACAGGAAGTGGTGTCCAGGTGAGGGCTGCCCTGCAGCCAATCAGGAGCAAAGGTCATCCAGCCACCGTACAGCTCGCACACGCTCAGACACACCTGCAGGAAGTGTCTGCACACACACACACACACACACACACACACACACACACACACACACACACACACACACACACACACACACACACACACACACACACACACACACACACAGACACACACACACACACACACACACACAGAGACACACACACACACACACACACACACACACACACACACACACAGAGACGCAGAGAGAGAGAGACACACACACACACACACACACACACACACACACACACACACACACACACAGACAGAGAGACACACACACACACACAGACAGAGACACACACACACACACACACACAGAGAGACACACACACACACAGACACACACAGAGAGAGAGACACACACAAACAGAGAAACACACACACACACAGAGAGAGAGACACACACACACACACACACACACAGAGACACACACACACACACAGAGACACAGAGAGAGAGAGACACACAGACACACACACAGAGACAGTTAGTTGTAGTATTACCTGTAGTATTTGTCATGTAGTATTTGTCCTGTAGTATTTGTCCTGTAGTACTGTGTATAATAATAATAATAATAATACATTTTATTTAAAGGTGCTTTCTTGGCACTCAAGGACACCGTAATTTAGACATTAAAGCAGCAATAAAACAACAAACATCCAGATGTTGGGTCTGGGAACTCCCCATTGGTCAGGGCTCAATCCGAGGGGCGGGATCAACGGTTGTCTTTCAGATTCCCTCTGCTCCAATAGGATAGCTCTCCAACCAATCAGAGCAAGGCTAGCTGATAGATTAAACTTTAAACTCCCAACACATCTCCCTTTTTTAAGAATGACTTCAGAGCCGTTCTTTGTTCTTTTCTCAAAGAAAAGCTGAACTCCAAGTCTTCCAGAAGACCTCTGTTCACCAGCAGCAGCAGCAGCCATAAGCCCCGCCCACCAGCTCTATACACCATGTGATTGGCCTGACTAGAGTTTGGTTTTCCCAGCTCGCAAACCAACGGAGAGTTGCTAAACGTCCCCTGGCTGCAGATTACATGTGCTGCCTCTAGGCTGGTCTAGATTTCTAGGCTACCAGAGCTGCAGATTAAGTCCAGAATATGTCCTTTGGGGACAGATTGATATTGTCCATCTGGATATTGAAATCGCCCAGTAGTATTAGGTTTGGTGAGAGAGAGGACTAGTGGGTGACAACAGCCGGAGTTACGGGGGTTGACAGATGTAAACAAACCCACTGTCCTTCCAGAAAAATGTGGAGTTTTGTTGTGATTGTTGAGGCAAAAATCCTTGATTATGTGGCACATTTTCTTAAAAAATGTGATGGAATATGCTCTATATGATATTTATGCAATTTTATGCGATGAAATTGCGGGAACTAGCAACAAATGGAGAATAAAAAAGGAAAATGGATGCTCTTGTGTGAAGTAAACGCAACATTTTTCAACTTTCTGCTAAGATATATTTTGGGACTTTTTTGCAACGAAAATGCGGGGATTACGAAATCATGCAAGCCCCGAATATTTTGCGCGGAAATCGGCAATTTTATGCGGCGAAAGTGCAGCAATTTGAAAAAATTTTGAATTATTGAATTATGCGATCGCATAATCAGGTTTTTCTGGAGGGACCGACTGGGAGTGGATTCATTCAGCTGGCCGAGGACCGAAGTAAGCCCGTCACCAGTAGGTGAACAGGCAGCAGAAAGAGACAGACAGGTTAGAGACAGACAGGTTAGACACAGACAGGTTAGACACAGACAGACATGATGTATATCCTACCGGCCCACATGGTGGATGGGGCTGGTGGTCAGTGAAAACGCCAGGTGAGGCTCAAACCCGATCAGAACAGGTGAGCTGACAGCGAAAACTCACACAAAAGCAGATCGCAAAGTATTCCAAAGTATTCCAAAGTATTGCAAAGTATTCCAAAGTATTCCAAAGTATTCCAATGAAGGCAATTACACCGTCCAGTTAGGTCATAAAACCATAATGAGTCTGGAAAAGTTTAAAAGATAAAAGGTTACCTGAACTAGGGCCTGAGTTTATGTAGTATGTAGTATTACCTGTAGTATTTGTCCTGTAGTGCTGCATGTGTGTAGTATTACCTGTAGTATTTGTCCCATAGTACTGCGTGTATCAGAAGTACTCCCAGCAGAGAGCCGAGGCCGACCGTGAGGATCTCTATGGAGACGATGGTGGGGTCAGAAACCAGCCAGCGGCTGTCTGCTGTCCCGTACTCCTTCCCTACAGAGGCCCAGCCACCAAATCACACGTTCAACACCACACTACAGCTCACTACACAGGTACTACACAGGTACTACACAGGTACTATCGGAGGGCAGCATGTACTCTAAGTATCACAGGTAACTGTGCTACCAGCTGTCAGAAGGTTGTAGTGCAGTACAAGTACAACAGTAGAAGTAGAAAGTAGCAGAACAATGGAAGTACCAACACTTTAATATTGGCAAAATACAACATGCTGAGTCAGATTACATGTAAATACTGCAGTAATATGGAGTCAGATTAGATGTAAATACTGCAGTAATATGGAGTCAGATTAGATGTAAATACTGCAGTAAAGTGAAGTAATATGAAGTAAAACTCACAGAGTTCAGCCAGAGGTCCTTCAGACGTCTCCACGGTCCCAACAAGAGACATGTAGACAAATGGTCCTTCCTGACAGACAGACAGGTTAGAGACAGACAGGTTAGAGACAGACAGACAGATAATCAGACAGACAGCTAATAGCTGAAAGCGTTTTCAGGGTTATTTTAGATGTTTTTAAGACTTTTTAAATGTTTTCGGTCTCTTTAAGAAGCTGAAAGCAGCGAGAGAGATCTGAGCATCCTGATTGGCCGTACCAGAGTCAGGTGGACAATGACATCATAGAAGAGCCAGCAGAGGACCCAGCGGTCCGTTGCCGAGCTACGCCCGCCGTAGCAACGTGCTAGCAGCGCCGCGGCTAACAGCTGGCCGCTACATGCTATCAGAGATAGCACGGACACCAGAGACAGGCCTGGGGGGGGGGGCCATCGGCCAGCCGCGCACACAGAAGAAGAAGAACAACAAGAAGAAGAACAAGAACAAGAACAAGAAGAAGAAGAAGGGTCAATAACGTTGAGACAAAAGCACCAAAAAACTAAAGAAAAAAGTCAAAACGACAAAAACTTAGGAATTTATGTCTCAAAAAGTGTCAAAAATGTCAAAAAAGCACCAAAAACTTTCAACAAATGCCGAAAAAAGCTTTAAAGGATGTCAAATATGTCTCAAAGTGTGAAAAACTTTAACAAAAATGACAAAAACTTGAAGAATGCGTCAAAAACGTCCCAAAACGTCATCAGGCAGAAGCAGCAGACTCAGAAGGCTGAAGAATCTGATCCAAAACTGGAGACTGTTTAGTCTCCGCCCCGTGGCTCTCTATTGGCTAGGTTGGTGCCAGGTCCCGCCCCCGAGCCCTCCCATTGGCTGCTGCAGAGAACACCCTACTCACTGGCCCCGCCCACAGAGACAGCTGAGGGCAAAGGTCCCAGAACCAGACACCATTCATAAAAAAACTGATTCTACTCCCAAACTTTAATAATGTTATTATCAGTCAAATATAATTATTACAAATTAATATAAAATAAAATAAATTCTAAATGATAATTTTAATAATAATGATTTATACAAATTAATTAAAAAGAATTATTATCAAAAATGTACAAAGACAAAAAATAAATAAAACTAAAACTAGTAAATAATTATATTTATAATAATGATAAAAATCATTAAAAAATCATTACAAAACAACATAAAAAATAAAATGATAGAAAATAATAAATAAAAATACTAATTATAAATAAATAAATAGAAAATTAATTAAATTCTAAATAATAATAATGATGATTCGTACAAATTAATTTAAAAAAATTATAAAGAGAAAAATAAAATAAAATAAAAATGTATAAATAATAATTATAATAATGATAAGAACAATAATAATCAGAAACAGGAAGTGGTCACACAGACTTTATTGGTTACAGAGTTCAGTTCTTTGGCAGCAGAATGAAATAAAATACCAAAATCGACTTTATTAAACCTGAAACATCGTCGAACCGTTCGATCCGAGTTTCTGTCATCGTTGCAGATTATAAAGTTAATAGTTGTTATTAATAATGTGTTGTTAATAAGCCCTTAATAAGCAGTTAATAAGCATAAACAGGAAGTAGACTAACTGCAGATTTTAAACAACAAATGAAAATAAAACTTAACACCAAACAGATAACAGCCAAAACCTGCAGATTGTCTGTTGGCTCTGGACATCAAATATCTCTTATATTACAATAACAGAAAGAGAGGACATCAGGAGAACCTTAAGGGGGACTTAAGGGGGACTTAGGGGGACTTAAGGGGATTTATAGGGGACCTTAGAGGGGAACTTAAGGAGACTTATAGGGGATTTATAGGGGGACTTAGAGGGGACTTAAGGGGAACTTAGGGGGGAACTTTAGGGGGACTTAAGGGGTAGTAGAAACAGTAGTATAAACTAAGAGGAACCTCCAGGCAGGTATAATGTCTGGGAATGATTGGTGGAAGATTAGAGGAATGTTTGAAGGTTATTTTAGGTTTCCAGGCGTCTGTTTAGCACCATGTTTCTCTCCCAGTTCTCTGTTATCGATCAGCTCATCTTTAGTGTGTATATCAGTCAGGTGTTCTTCAATGAAAAAAAGAATAAACAAAGAAGGTAAAACTTAAAAACCGTGTATCTCAGAATATATGTTTTAGTTTTCTACGTTTTCCGATCAGTTGAAGAATTAAACGTCTCCGACTTCATTCACAACTTCAAACATCACTAAACACGGCCTGAAAAAGTTACAATGTTGTAAAAATGTCAGACGTTCATATATATATATATATATATATATATATATATATATATATATATACTATAATATCAGATCGTTAAGAAACAGTTCAACGTTTATTGAAATCCTCTTCGCCTCTTTCTCTCTGAGGTAACTGTCTGTCTGCCAGCCTGTCTGTCTGTCTATCTAACCTGTCTGTCTGCCTTACCTGTCTGCCTGTCTAACCTGTCTAACCTGTCTGTCTGCCCTACCTACCTGTCTGTCTGTCTGTTAGGGGACCTCCGTGTTTATATATCTTTAAACGTTACCAAAGAGTACAGAAGTAACAAGAGGTGAAACTCAACGGAATGTAACAGACTTGCGTTTGTTACCATGTAACATTCCGTTATAATGTAACATTCCGTTATAATGTAACATCCCGTTACATGGAACATTCCGTTACAATGTAACATTCCGTTACATGGAACATTCCATTACAATGTAACATTCCGTTCCCATTACAATGTAACATTCCGTTATAATGGAACATTCCGTTATAATGTAACATTCCGTTACAATGTAACATTCCGTTACATGGAACATTCCATTACAATGTAACATTCCGTTATAATGGAACATTCCGTTATAATGTAACATTCCGTTATAATGTAACATTCCGTTACATGGAACATTCCGTTACATGGAACATTCCGTTACAATGGAACATTCCGTTAACATTCCGTTATGGAACATTCCATTACAATTAACATTCGTTATAATGGAACATTCCGTTATAATGTAACATTCCGTTATAATGTAACATTCCGTTACATGGAACATTCCGTTACAATGGAACATTCCGTTACAATGGAACATTCCATTACATGGAACATTCCGTTACAATGGAACATTCCGTTGAGTTTCTCCTCTTGTTACTTCTGTACTCTTTGGCGTTACCGTTACGACAGAAAGGACCAGATTCCACGATTCAGATCACCGGCTGGTTGTTGTCAAGGTGATTCTGAATGGCTGGTTGTCTACCTGAGGTTGTTGCCACGGGGATTCGGTAGACTCAATCTTGAACAACCAGCTCAGAAGGAGAGAGAAGAAGAATCAGATTTCTCTAAATGTTGAAGTGTTTATGATTGGTTCTCCTCCTGAGGCAGCGTGGAGGACAGAGCGTAGTCTGCCCCGATTCCCTCAGACACCACGGACACATCAAGCTCTTCATCACCTCCCTTCTCCTCTTCATCACCCCCCTTCTCCTCTTCATCACCTCCCTTCTCCTTTTCCTCTTTTTCCTCTTCCTCTTTCTCTGCCTGCTGGGCCGGAGCCAGCTGGGCGTGGACTTCGGTGAAGGCTACTTCCTGTTTGGTGAAGGCTACTTCCTGTTTGGTGAAGGCTACTTCCTGTTCGGTGGAGGCTACTTCCTGGTCGGTGCTTCCCGGTGAGGTCAGCTGGACGTCGGTCTCCTCAGGGATCACCTCTTCCTCTTCCTGGAGAGACGCTTCGGTGGGATGAGAGTCGGAGCCGCTACGATGCTGAGAACACAGACAGACAGACAGGTAAGAGAGACAGACAGACAGACAGACAGATAAGAGAGACAGACAGACAGACAGGTAAGAGAGACAGACAGACAGACAGACAGACAGACAGATAAGAGAGACAGACAGACAGACAGACGGACAGGTAAGAGAGAGACTCAGAGGAGGACCCAGACTCTAAGTGGATCCAGACTCTAAGTGGAAAGTAGAACCAGACTCTAAGTGGACCCAGACTCTAAGTAGAACTAGACTCTAAGTGGACCCAGACTCTAAGTAGAACCAGACTCTAAGTGGACCCAGACTCTAAGTAGATCCAGACTCTAAGTAGAACCAGTCTCTAAGTGGACCCAGACTCTAAGTAGAACCAGACTCTAAGTGGACCCAGACTCTAAGTGGATCCAGAATCTAAGTGGATCCAGACTCTAAGTGGATCCAGACTCTAAGTGTAAAGTAGAACCAAACTCTAAGTGGACCCAGACTCTAAGTAGAACCAGACTCTAAGTGGACCCAGACTCTAAGTAGAACCAGACTCTAAGTGGACCCAGACTCTAAGTAGAACCAGACTCTAAGTGGATCCAGACTCTAAGTAGAACAAGACTCTAAGTGGACCCAGACTCTAAGTAGAACCAGACTCTAAGTGGACCCAGACTCTAAGTAGAACCAGACTCTAAGTGGATCCAGACTCTAAGTAGAACCAGACTCTAAGTGGATCCAGACTCTAAGTAGAACCAGACTCTAAGTGGACCCAGACTCTAAGTAGAACCAGACTCTAAGTGGATCCAGACTCTAAGTAGAACCAGACTCTAAGTGGACCCAGACTCTAAGTAGAACCAGACTCTAAATGGATCCAGACTCTAAGTGGACCCAGACTCTAAGTGGATCCAGACTCTAAGTGTAAAGTAGAACCAAACTCTAAGTGGACCCAGACTCTAAGTGGACCCAGACTCTAAGTGGACCCAGACTCTAAGTAGAACCAGACTCTAAGTGGACCCAGACTCTAAGTAGAACCAGACTCTAAGTAGAACCAGACTCTAAATGGAACAATACTCTAAGTGGACCCAGACTCTAAGTGGAACCAGACTCTAAGTGGACCCAGACTCTAAGTAGAACCAGACTCTAAGTGGATCCAGACTCTAAGTAGAACCAGACTCTAAGTGGATCCAGAATCTAAGTGGAACCAGACTCTAAGTGGACCCAGACTCTAAGTTGAACCAGACTCTAAGTGGATCCAGACTCTAAGTGGATCCAGACTCTAAGATCCAGACTCTAAGTAGAACCAGACTCTAAGTAGAACCAGACTCTAAGTAGAACCAGACTCTAAATGGATCCAGACTCTAAGTGGATCCAGACTCTAAGTGGATCCAGACTCTAAGTGGAAAGTAGAACCAGACTCTAAGTGGATCCAGACTCTAAGTGGATCCAGACTCTAAGTGGATCCAGACTCTAAGTGGAAAGTAGAACCAGACTCTAAGTGGACCCAGACTCTAAGTGTACTCAGACTCTAAGTGTACCCAGACTCTAAGTGGAAAGTGGATCCAGACTCTAAGTAGAACCAGACTCTAAGTGGATCCAGACTCTAAGGAAACCAAACTCTAAGTGGACCCAGACTCTAAGTGGATCCAGACTCTAAGTGGATCCAGACTCTAAGTGGACCCTTTGTGAGAACTAAACTTTAGGGAAACCCTGAGTCAGACATGTCGGGAACCTTGGGTGTCTTTAAAGGACCTTAACAGGAACAAAATAAGAGAAAAGTTAGGGGAAGTCTGGGGAACTTTAGGGAACCTGGCAAGAATACATTGGGAGAATGTTGGGGGGGATTGTGAGGTGAACATTGGGAAGAACCTTAGGGGATTGTTAGGGGAACATTAGGGGATTGTTAGGGGAACATTGGGGGGAACCTTAGGGGATTGTGAGGGGAACATTGGGGAGAACCTTAGGGGATTGTGAGGGGAACATTAGGGGATTGTTAGGGGAACATTGGGGGGAACCTTAGGGGATTGTGAGGGGAACATTGGCGAGAACCTTAGGGGATTGTGAGTGGAACATTTGGGGAAACCTTAGGGGATTGTTAGGAGAACCTTAGGGGATTGTGAGGGGAACCTTAGGGGATTGTGAGGAGAACCGTGGGGATTGTGAGGAGAACCTTAGGGGATTGTGTGGGGAACATTGGGGTAAACCTTAGGGGATTGTTAAGGGAACATTGGGGTAAACCTTAGGGAATAGTGAGGGGAACATTGGGGTAAACCTTAGGGGATTGTGAGGGGAACATTGGGGTAAACCTTAGGGGATTGTTAGATAACCTTAGGGGGTTGTGAGGGGAACATTTGGGGATTGTGAGGGGAACATTGGGGTACACCTTAGGGGATTGTTGGGGGAACATTGGGGTAAACCTTAGGGGATTGTTAGAGAACCTTAGGGGATTGTGAGGGGAACCTTTGGGGATTGTGAGGGGAACATTGGGGGATTGTGAGGGGAACATTGGGGTAAACCTTATGGGATTGTTAGGAGAACATTGGGGTAAACCTTAGGGAATAGTGAGGTGAACATTGGGGTAAACCTTAGGGGATTGTGAGGGGAACATTGGGGTAAACCTTAGGGGATTGTTAGATAACCTTGGGGTTGTGAAACCTTTGGGGATTGTGAGGGGAACATTGGGGTAAACCTTAGGGGATTGTTGGGGAACATTGGGGTAAACCTTAGGGGTTGTTAGAGAACCTTAGGGGATTGTGAGGGGAACCTTTGGGGATTGTGAGGGGAACATTAGGGGATTGTGAGGGGAACATTAGGGGATTGTGAGGGGAACATTGGGGGATTGTGAGGGGAACATTGGGGGAACATTGGGGTAAACATTAGGGGATTTTTAGGGAACCTTAGGGGATTGTTACAGGAACTCTAGTGGGAATGTTAGTTAACCTTAAGATAACTTTCCATAACATTGGGAGAAACCTCTAACCCAACTGAACCCTGGAGGGTTTGGACTAATAGTCCGGTTGGTCATTTAAACTCTGGTGCAGACTGAACAGCCAAACATTGGTCTCTGTTCTCAGGGGAACCTGGGGTCAAACCTTGAGGATTGTTTGGGTAAACTTGGGGGATTGTTTGAGAAATGTTAAGGGTAAACTTGGGGTACATTTGAGGAATGTTAAAGGTAAATTGGGGGACCTTTGAGAAACATTGGGGGAAACTTGGGGTAACATTTGGGGAATGTTAAGGGGAACATTGGGGGATTTTGAGAAACATTAAGGGGAAACTTGGGGTATCTTTGAGAACTGTTAAGGGAAAACTCTAGTGGGAATTTAGAGAACTGTTAAGGGAAAACTTTCCATTTGAAAAATGTTAGGAGAATATAATCTTACCCAACTGTTGAACCCTGGGGGTTTGAGACTAATAAGGGAAACTTGGTCATTTAAACTCTTAAGGGCAAACTGAACAGCCAAACATTGGTCTCTTGGGGTACCTTTCAGAAATGTTAAGGGGAACCTTGGGGTCAAACCTTTCAGGATTGTTTGGGGGAAACTTGGGGTACCTTTTGAGAAATGTTAAGGGGAAACTTGGGGTACCTTTGAGAACTGTTAAGGGTAAACTTGGGGTACCTTTGAGAACTGTTAAGGGTAAACTTGGGGTACCTTTGAGAAATGTTAAGGGGAAACTTGGGGTACCTTTCAGAAATGTTAAGGGGAAACTTGGGGTACCTTTGAGAAATGTTATGGGGAAACTTGGGGTACCTTTGAGAAATGTTAAGGGGAAACTTGGGGTACCTTTGAGAACTGTTAAGGGAAAACTTGGAGGAACTTAAGGGAACCAAAGGATTGTTCAAGGACATTGGGAAACCTCAGAGGAACTGGGAATGCTTGAGTATAAAAATAAGGAGAATATCTTCCTGAAGGACAGACACACAGACAGACAGGTTAGATAGGTATACCTTCCTGAAGCTGAAATACATGGGAGAAACCTTCAGGCTGGACATGTTAGACAGAGAGACAGATAGGTAGGTTAGAGAGACAGACAGACAGACAGACAGACAGACAGGTATACCTTGCCGAAGCTGAAGGACATACTGGAGGTTTTCTGTTTGATTTTATCTCGTTGTTCCTGAGAAACGATCTTCGTTCCGATCTTCGTCATCTTCTTCTCGATGTTCTGCCTGGAGAACGCCTTCTTCAGACTGTCCACCTGGGGAGAGAGAGACCATTACTACCTGTCTGTCTGTCTACCTGTCTGTCCAACTGGGGAGAGAGAGACCATTATTACCTGTCTGTCTGTTATTACCTGACACATTCTTCAGCCTGTCCACCTCTCTCCCTGTCTGTCTCTCTCTCTCTCTGTCTGTCTGTCTGTCTGTCTGTCTGTCTGTCTTTCTACCTGTCTATCTTCCTGCCTATCTACCTATCTGTCTGTCTGTCTATCTCTCTGTGTATCTGTCTCTCTACCTGTCTATCTCCCTGTCTCTCTACCTGTCTATCTACCTGTCTCTTTACCTGTCTCTTTCCCTGTCTATCTACCTGTCTCTCTATCTGTCTGTCTACCTGTCTCACCTTCTTCAGACTGGAGCGTTTCAGTTTCTCCGTTCTGGATTTCTCTGGGTTATTCTCCAGATCTTGAGGCCACGCCTCCTCTTCCTCTAGCTCCGCCTC
>NC_041354.1:487472-492472 GCF_004354835.1 Perca flavescens | reverse complement strand
GTCTGTTAACTTGTCTGTTAACTAGTTAACTAACCACTAGTCATGTTGTTGTTGTTGTTGTTGTTGTGTCCAACAGGAAGTGATGCATAGTCAGGTGTTGGAAGCCAAGGTGTTCCACTCTCCTTATGGAACAGGCGTCGCCATAGTAACAGCCTCCTCACGCTTCACCTTGGCAACCAACATAGATGACCTGAAACTCCGGAGGTTACCTGAAGTCCCAGGTAACACCTGTCTGTCTGTCTGTCTGTCTGTCAGGTCTCTCTCTCTAACCTGTCTGTCTCTCTCATGTCTGCAGGGGAAGCCTACCAGCTGGGTCCTCTCTCAGGTCTCTCTCTCCTGTCTCTCTCTCTAGGTCTCTCTCTCAGGTCTGCAACCTGTCCTCTCTCTCTCTCTCTACCTGTCTGTCTCTCTCAGGTCTGCAGGGGTGGAGCCCTCTCTCAGGTCCTACCAGTCTGGGTCTGCAGGCCCTCTCTCTCAGGTCTCTCTCTCTAACCTGTCTGTCTCTCTCTCTAACCTGTCTGTCTCTCTCAGGTCTGCAGGTCTGCAGGGGAAGCCTACCAGCTGGGTCGTCCTCTCTCAGGTCTCTCTCTCTAACCTGTCTCTCTCTCTAACCTGTCTGTCTCTCTCAGGTCTGCAGGGGAAGCCTACCAGCTGGGTCGTCCTCTCTCAGGTCTCTCTCTCTAACCTGTCTCTCTCTAACCTGTCTGTCTCTCTCAGGTCTGCAGGGAAGCCTACCAGCTGGGTCGTCCTCTCTCAGGTCTCTCTCTCTAACCTGTCTCTCTCTCAGGTCTGCAACCTGTCTGTCTCTCTCAGGTCTCTCTCTCTAACCTGTCTGCTCTCTAACCTGTCTACCAGGTCTGGGTCTACCAGCTGGGTCCTCTCTCAGGTCTCTCTCTCTAACCTGTCTCTCTCTCTAACCTGTCTGTCTCTCTCAGGTCTGCAGGGGAAGCCTACCAGCTGGGTCGTCCTCTCTCAGGTCTCTCTCTCTAACCTGTCTCTCTCTCTAACCTGTCTGTCTCTCTCAGGTCTGCAGGGGAAGCCTACCAGCTGGGTCGTCCTCTCTCAGGTCTCTCTCTCTAACCTGTCTCTCTCTCTAACCTGTCTGTCTCTCTCAGGTCTGCAGGGGAAGCCTACCAGCTGGGTCGTCCTCTCTCAGGTCTCTCTCTCTAACCTGTCTCTCTCTCTAACCTGTCTGTCTCTCTCAGGTCTGCAGGGAAGCCTACCAGCTGGGTCGCCCTCTCCAGGTCTCTCTCTCTAACCTGTCTCTCTCTCTAACCTCTCAGGTCTCTCTCTGGGTCGTCCTCCTGGTCTCTCTCTCTAACCTGTCTGTCTCTCCTCTGGTCTCTCAGGGGCAAAGCCTACCAGCTGGGTCGTCCTCTCTCAGGACCGACAGACTAAAGTCCTGATGTCCAACGGACCTGAACTCTACATCCTGGACAACACGTCCTGCACTGCTGTGGTGAGACAGTTAGACAGGCAGTTAGACAGGCAGGCAGACATGCAGACAGATAGATGGACAGACAGGCAGTTAGACAGACAGACAGAGAACTGTCTCTCTAACCTGCCTGTCTTTCTGTCTCTCAGGTTCCTCCAGGTCTGGGTCCCCAGGCCGGCTGTCAGTCTGTCTCTCTCTAACCTGCCTGTCTGTCTCTCAGGTCCCCCCAGGTCTGAGTCCCCAGGCCGGCAGTATCGCCCACATGTCTGTCTCTTTCAGCTATAAGTACCTGGCTCTCTTCACGGACACGGGACACATGTGGACAGGCCTCTCCCACCTGCAGGTGAGCCGTCCAATCAGCTGTTAGCTCTAACCGAAAGGGGCGGGTACTGTGGATGATTGACAGGTGATTCTTTGTCTGCAGGAAAAACTGAGTGAAGTAGACACCAAGAAGACAACGCCTCCGAAACAAATGGTCTGGTACGTTTACCTGTCTGTCTGTCTGTCTGTCTGATCCCTACAGAGATAGACCTTTTAGTTAAAGAGTGAGATCCTTTTAGTTTAACATGAAACAGCCCCGAAATCACCATCACCAAACTACACCAGACTCCATGTAATCAGGACTTTTAAATAATCAGGACTTTTAATCAGGACTTTAGCATGCGTATAGAGCCAGCATATCTCCACCAGACTCCATGTAAATAATCAGGACTTTTAGTGTGTATAGAGCCAGCATATCTCCACCAGACTCCATGTAAATAATCAGGACTTTTAGTGTGTATAGAGCCAGCATATCTCCACCAGACTCCATGTAAATAATCAGGACTTTTAGCATGTATAGAGCCAGCATATCTCCACCAGACTCCATGTAAATAATCAGGACTTTTAGCGTGTATAGAGCCAGCATATTTCCACCAGACTCCATGTAAATAATCAGGACTTTTAGCGTGTATAGAGCCAGCATATCTCCACATGTAAATGGGTGAATTAAGGGTTTATTTCAACCAAACCAGAGTGGTGATTGTTGGAACAGTGGAAAGATGAACCAAGACGGCTTTTGGTAGTTTTATTTAGTTTCTGTCCACTTTGAATGAAGTGTGTTTTAACGATGATAAAAGTCCTGATTATTTACATGGAGTCTGGTGGAGTTTGGTGAGTCTTTAACAAAAAACAAAGTTATCTTTTAACCTGTACTTCCACTAACCTGTCTGCCTGTCTCCCTGTCTGTCCACTCACCTGTCTGTCTGCCTCTGGACCTGACTACCTGTCTGTCTCCCTACCTGTCTGTCTGACCAGGTGTCGGAGGCCTAGGAGCCAGCAGCCCTCTGTGGTGTTGATGTGGGACAGACTGCTGATGGTGGTCGGCGCCTCTCAGGACACCATCCAGTATCCTTCATTATATATATTATATTATAGATGGTCCAGGTCCAGTCCATCTGGGACTCCGGTCCAGGTCTGTGAGGGATTAGAGTCCAGTCCATCTGGGACTCGGTCCAGGTCTGTGAGGGATTAGAGTCCAGTCCATCTGGGACTCCGGTCCAGGTTTGTGAGGGATTAGAGTCCAGTCCATCTGGGACTCCATCTGGGACCAGGTCTGTGAGGGATTATAGTCCAGTCCATCTGGGACTCCGGTCCAGGTCTGTGAGGGATTAGAGTCCAGTCCATCTGGGACTCGGTCCAGGTCTGTGAGGGATTAGAGTCCAGTCCATCTGGGACTCCGGTCCAGGTCTGTGAGGGATTAGATACCAGTCCATCTGGGACTCCGTCCCAGGTTTGTGAGGGATTAGAGTCCAGTCCATCTGGGACTCCGGTCCAGGTCTGTGAGGGATTAGAGTCCAGTCCATCTGGGACTCCGTCCAGGTCTGTGAGGGATTAGAGTCCAGTCCATTTGGTACTCCAGGTTTCCAGGTGAGGGATTAGAGTCCAGTCCATTTGGTACTCCGTCCAGGTTTGTGAGGGATTAGAGTCCAGTCCATCTGGGACTCCGGTCCAGGTTTGTGAGGGATTATAGTCCAGTCCATCTGGGACTCCATCTGGTCCAGGTTTGTGAGGGATTCCATCTGGGAGAGTCCAGTCCATCTGGGACTCCGGTCCAGGTTTGTGAGGGATTAGAGTCCAGTCCATCTGGGACTCCGGTCCAGGTCTGTGAGGGATTAGAGTCCAGTCCATCTGGGACTCCGGTCCAGGTTTGTGAGGGGATTAGAGTCCAGTCCGTCCTGGGACTCCGGTCCAGGTTTGTGAGGGATTAGAGTCCAGTCCATCTGGGACTCCGGTCCAGGTCTGTGAGGGATTAGAGTCCAGTCCATCTGGGACTCCGGTCCAGGTCTGTGAGGGATTAGAGTCCAGTCCATCTGGGACTCCGGTCCAGGTTTGTGAGGGATTAGAGTCCAGTCCATCTGGGACTCCGGGGACCAGGTCTGTGAGGGATTAGAGTCCAGTCCATCTGGGACTCCGGTCCAGGTCTGTGAGGGATTAGAGTCCAGTCCATTTGGTACTCCGGTCCAGGTTTGTGAGGGATTAGAGTCCAGTCCATCTGGGACTCCGGTCCAGGTTTGTGAGGGATTATAGTCCAGTCCATCTGGGACTCCATCTGGTCCAGGTTTGTGAGGGATTAGAGTCCAGTCCATCTGGGACTCCGGTCCAGGTCTGTGAGGGATTAGAGTCCAGTCCATCTGGGACTCCGGTCCAGGTTTGTGAGGGATTAGAGTCCAGTCCATCTGGGACTCCATCTGGTCCAGGTCTGTGAGGGATTTTAGTCCAGTCCATCTGGGACTCGGTCCAGGTCTGTGAGGGATTAGAGTCCAGTCCATTTGGTACTCCAGTCCAGGTTTGTGAGGGATTAGAGTCCAGTCCATCTGGGACTCCGGTCCAGGTTTGTGAGGGATTATAGTCCAGTCCATCTGGGACTCCGGTCCAGGTCTGTGAGGGATTAGAGTCCAGTCCATCTGGTACTCCGGTCCAGGTTTGTGAGGGATTAGAGTCCAGTCCATCTGGGACTCCATCTGGGACTCCAGGTTTGTGAGGGATTAGAGTCCAGTCCATCTGGGACTCCGGTCCAGGTCTGTGAGGGATTAGAGTCCAGTCCATCTGGGACTCCGGTCCAGGTTTTAGTGAGGGATTAGGGAGTCCAGTCCATCTGGGACTCCGGTCCAGGTTTGTGAGGGATTAGAGTCCAGTCCATCTGGGACTCCGGTCCAGGTTTGTGAGGGATTAGAGTCCAGTCCATCTGGGACTCCCAGGTCCAGGTTTGTGAGGGATTATAGTCCAGTCCATCTGGGACTCCGGTCCAGGTTTGTGAGGGATTAGAGTCCAGTCCATCTGGTACTCGGTCCAGGTCTGTGAGGGATTAGAGTCCAGTCCATCTGGGACTCCGGTCCAGGTTTGTGAGGGATTAGAGTCCAGTCCATCTGGGACTCCGGTCCAGGTTTGTGAGGGATTAGAGTCCAGTCCATCTGGGACTCCGGTCCAGGTCTGTGAGGGATTAGAGTCCAGTCCATCTGGGACTCCGGTCCAGGTTTGTGAGGGATTAGAGTCCAGTCCATCTGGGACTCCCAGGTTTGTGAGG
>NC_041354.1:474972-482472 GCF_004354835.1 Perca flavescens | reverse complement strand
TCAGTATCCTAATACACACTATACACACACTACACACACACTCAGTATCCTTATACACACTATACACACTATACACACACTCAGTATCCTACACACTACACACACTACACACACACTCAGTATCCTTCTACACACTATACACACTACACACACACACTCAGTATCCTTCTACACACTATACACACTACACACACACACTCATCCTAATACACACTATACACACTATACACACACACATTAGTATCCTAATACACACTATACACACACACACACACTCAGTATCCTTCACACACTATACACACACTACACACACACACACTCAGTATCCTTCTACACACTATACACACACTACACACACACCTTCACACTATACACACTACACACACACACTCAGTATCCTAATACACACTATACACACTATACACACACACTCAGTATCCTTCATACACACTATACACACACTACACACACACACTCAGTATCCTTCTACACACTATACACACATACACACAATACACACACACTCAGTATCCTTCTACACACTATACACACTACACACACACACACTCAGTATCCTTCTACACACTATACACACACTACACACACTCAGTATCCTTCTACACACTATACACACTATACACACACACTCAGTATCCTTCTACACACTATACACACACTACACACACACTCAGTATCCTTCTACACACTATACACACACTACACACACTACACACACACTCAGTATCCTTCTACACACTATACACACACTACACACACACTCAGTATCCTTCTACACACTATACACACACTACACACACACTCAGTATCCTTCTACACACTATACACACTATACACACACACTCAGTATCCTTCTACACACTATACACACTACACACACACACACAGTATCCTTCTACACACTATACACACTACACACACACACACTCAGTATCCTTCTACACACTATACACACTATACACACACACATACACACACACTCACACACACCTTCTACACACTATACACTATACACACACACACAGTATCCTAATACACACTATACACACACACACACACACACTCAGTATCCTTCTACACACTATACACACTACACACACACTCAGTATCCTTCTACACACTATACACACACTACACACACACAGTACACACACACACACTCACACTATACACACACACTCAGTATCCTTCTACACACTATACACACACACACACACACAGTATCCTTCTACACACTATACACACTATACACACACACAGTATCCTTCTACACACTATACACACACTACACACACTACACACATCCTAATACACACTATATCCTTCTACACACTATACACTATACACACACACTCAGTATCCTTCTCCTTAACACTATACACACTATACACACACACTCAGTATCCTTCTACACACTATACACACTACACACTACACACACACACTCAGTATCCTTCTACACACTATACACACTACACACACACTCAGTATCCTTCTACACACTATACACACTACACACACTCAGTATCCTTCACACACTATACACACACACACACACACACACACACTCAGTATCCTTCTACACACTATACACTATACACACACACTCAGTATCCTTCTACACACTATACACACTACACACACACTCAGTATCCTTCTACACACTATACACACTATACACACACACTCAGTATCCTTCTACACACTATACACACACACACACTACACACACACACTCAGTATCCTTCACACACACACATACACACTACACACACACACTCAGTATCCTTCTACACACTATACACACACACACACACACACTCAGTATCCTAATACACACTATACACACTATACACTATACACACACACTCAGTATCCTTCTACACACTATACACACACTACACACACTACACACACACTCAGTATCCTTCTACACACTATACACACTACACACACACTCAGTATCCTTCTACACACTATACACACTACACACACACTCAGTATCCTTCTACACACTATACACACTACACACACACTCAGTATCCTTCTACACACTATACACACTATACACTATACACACACACTCAGTATCCTTCTACACACTATACACACTATACACACACTACACACACACTCAGTATCCTAATACACACTATACACACTATACACACACACTCAGTATCCTAATACACACTATACACACACACAGTATCCTAATACACACTATACACACACTACACACACACTCAGTATCGTAATACACACTATACACACTATACACACACTCAGTATCCTAATACACACTATACACACTATACACACTATACACACACACTCAGTATCCTTATACACACTATACACACACACTCAGTATCCTAATACACACTATACACACTACACACACACACTCAGTATCCTAATACACACTATACACACTATACACACACACTCAGTATCCTTATACACACTATACACACACTACACACACACTCAGTATCCTAATACACACTATACACACACTACACACACACTCAGTATCCTAATACACACTATACACACACACACACACACACTCAGTATCCTTATACACACTATACACACTATACACACACACTCAGTATCCCACACACACACACACTACACACATCACCACTATCCTTCTACACACTATACACACTACACACACACACTCAGTATCCTTCTACACACTATACACACTACACACACACACTCAGTATCCTAATACACACTATACACACTATACACACACACTCAGTATCCTAATACACACTATACACACACTACACACACACTCAGTATCCTTCTACACACTATACACACAACACACACACACACACACTCAGTATCCTTCTACACACTACACACACTACACACACACACTCAGTATCCTTCTACACACTATACACACACTACACACACACACAGTATCCTTCTACACACTATACACACTATACACACACACTCAGTATCCTAATACACACTATACACACTACACACACACTCAGTATCCTTCTACACACTATACACACACACACACACACACACTCAGTATCCTTCTACACACTATACACACTATACACACACTACACACACACTCAGTATCCTTCTACACACTATACACTATACACACACACTCAGTATCCTTCTACACACTATACACTATACACACACACTCAGTATCCTAATACACACTATACACTATACACACACACACTCAGTATCCTAATACACACTATACACACTATACACTATACACACACACACTCAGTATCCTTCTACACACTATACACTATACACACACACTCAGTATCCTAATACACACTATACACTATACACACACACTCAGTATCCTAATACACACTATACACACTATACACACACACACACACTCAGTATCCTTATACACACTATACACACTATACACACACAGTATCCTAATGCACACTATACACACTACACACACACTCAGTATCCTTCTACACACTATACACATACACACACACACCAGTATCCTAATACACACCATACACACTATACACACACACTCAGTATCCTAATACACACTATACACTATACACACACACAGTATCCTACACACATACACACTATACACACACTACACACACACACACAGTATCCTTCTACACACTATACACACACACACACACTCAGTATCCTTCTACACACTATACACACTACACACACACACCCACACACCATACACTACACACACCATACACTATACACACACACACAGTATCCTTCTACACACCATACACACACATACACACACACACACACACCAGCATCCTTCTACACACACACACACACACCACACACACACCAGCATCCTTCTACACACACCATACACACTACACACACACACCAGCATCCTTCACACACTATACACTATACACACACACTCAGTATCCTACACACACCATACACACTATACACACACACCACACACACACTCAGCATCCTAATACACACTATACACACTACACACACACTCAGCATCCTTACACACTATACACACCATACACACACACACACACATCCCAGTATCCCAATACACACTATACACACACACACACACACTCAGTATCCTAATACACACCATACACACACACACACTCAGCATCCTAATACACACCATACACACACACCACACACACACACTCAGCATCCTAATACACACTATACACACTATACACACACACAGCATCCTAATACACACTATACACACTATACACACACACACAGTACCTTCTATCCTTATACACACACTATACACACACACAGCATCCCAATACACACTATACACACACACACACCAGTATCCCAATACACACTATACACACACACCACACACACTCAGTATCCTAATACACACTATACACACTATACACACACACACTCAGCATCCTAATACACACCATACACACTATACACACACACTCAGTATCCCAACACACACATACACTAGTATCCTAATACACACTATACACACTAATAATCCAGCATCCTACACTAATACACACACTACACACATACACTCAGTATCCTTATACACACCATACACACTACACACACCACATCCTCCCACACACTACACACACTACACACACACTCAGTATCCTACACACCATACACACTACACACACACACTCAGTATCCTAATACACACTATACACACTACACACACACTCAGTATCCTAATACACACTATACACACTATACACACACACTCAGTATCCTTATACACACTATACACACTATACACACACACTCAGTATCCTAATACACACTATACACACACTATACACACACACTCAGTATCCTTCTACACACTATACACACTACACACACACACAAATATATCCTAACACACACTATACACACCACACACACACACTCAGTATCCTAATACACACTATACACACTACACACACACACACTCATCCCCACTACACACACTATACACACACACACACACACACACACTCAGTATCCTAATACACACTATACACACTACACACACACACTCAGTATCCTAATACACACTATACACACACAACACACACACTCAGTATCCTAATACACACTATACACACTATACACACACTCAGTATCCTAATACACACTATACACACACTACACACACACTCAGTATCCTAATACACACTATACACACTATACACACACTCAGTATCCTTCTACACACTATACACACACTCAGTATCCTAATACACACTATACACACACTACACACACACTCAGTATCCTTCTACACACCATACACACTACACACACACACTCAGTATCCTAATACACACTATACACACACACACACACACCTAGTATCCTATACACACACTACACACACAGTAATACACTATACACACACACACACACACAGTCCTTCACACACCATATACACACTACACACACACACCAGTATCCTAATACACACTATACACACACACACACACACTCAGTATCCTAATACACACTATACACACTATACACACACTCAGTATCCTAATACACACTATACACACTATACACACACTATACACACTATACACACACACTCAGTATCCTAATACACACTATACACACTACACACACACTCAGTATCCTTCTACACACTATACACACTACACACACACTCAGTATCCTAATACACACTATACACACTATACACACACACTCAGTATCCTTATACACACTATACACACTACACACACACTCAGTATCCTAATACACACTATACACACTACACACACACTCAGTATCCTAATACACACTATACACACTACACACACACACTCAGTATCCTTATACACACTATACACACACACACACACTCAGTATCCTTCTACACACTATATACACACTACACACACACACACTCAGTATCCTAATACACACTACACACACACACTCAGTATCCTAATACACACTATACACACACTACACACACACACACAGTTCATCCTAATACACACTATACACACAGCACACACACACTCAGCATCCTAATACACACTATACACACACCACACACACACTCAGTATCCTTCCAATCACTATATACACACTACACACACACACACAGCTGTAGTATCCTAATACACACCACACACACACAGTTCAGTATCCTACACACCAATCAGCTGTACACACCTACACACACACCTCAGTATCCCAATACACACTATACACACACAGGTCACACACTCTGTATCCTAATACACTGTTATACACACACCACACACACACCAGTATCCTAATACACCTATACACACTATACACACACTCAGTATCCTAACCCACACTATACACACACACACTATACCCACTATACACACACACCAGTATCCTTATACACACTATACACACTATACACACACACACACACTTTTTTACAAATATTTTGTCCATATTTTACCACTAAAGTTGTGTTATTTCTGTGTATAAGTAAATGATGCATGATGGGACATGTAGTTCACAGTGATTGATGGTTAATAGAGCTCAACAGTGAACCGAGCCATTCATGTTCATACCACCAACCAATCAGCTGTAAGATCAGTTCATACCACCAACCAATCAGCTGTAAGATCAGTTCATACCACCAACCAATCAGCTGTAAGATCAGTTCATACCACCAACCAATCAGCTGTAAGATCAGTTCATACCACCAACCAATCAGCTGTAAGATCAGTTCATACCACCAACCAATCAGCTGTAAAATCAGTTCATACCACCAACCAATCAGCTGTAAGATCAGTTCATACCACCAACCAATCAGCTGTAAGATCAGTTCATACACCAACCAATCAGCTGTAAGATCAGTTCATACACCAACCAATCAGCTGTAAGATCAGTTCATACCACCAACCAATCAGCTGTAAGATCAGTTCATACCACCAACCAATCAGCTGTCAGATCAGTTCATACCACCAACCAATCAGCTGTAAGATCACCTCCTTGACCTCTGACCTCAGATTCAAACAGTTGACCCCTCAGGTTCTCATCGACAGGTCAGTCAGCCTACCTGTCTGTCTCTGTCTGTCTCTCTACCTGTCTGTCTGTCTCTCTACCTGTCTGTCTCTTTCTGTCTCTCTACCTGTCTGTCTCTCTCTCTACCTACCTGTCTCTTTTCTCTACCTGTCTGTCTCTCTCTCATCTTTCTCTCTCTACCTGTCGGTCTGTCTCTCTCTACCTGTCTGTCTGTCTCTCTACCTACCTGTCTGTCTCTCTCTCTCTACCTGTCTGTCTCCCTCTCTACCTACCTCTCTCTCTACCTACCTGTCTGTCTCTCTACCTGTCTGTATTCTGCTTCCATAAAGGTTATTGCTGTAATCAAAGTATTGAAGATACTTCAACAAAATTCTGTTGGAGTTATTTGTTCACTTGTGAGTCTCTCTCTACCTGTCTGTCTGTCTGTCTGTG
>NC_041354.1:454972-469972 GCF_004354835.1 Perca flavescens | reverse complement strand
AAGGTAATCTATTACTCTAGTAATCTATTACTCTAGTAATCTATTACTCTACCACGTTACAGCTAGTTACAGGGAAGGTAATCTAATCTATTACTCTACCACATTATAGCTAGTTACAGGGAGAAGGTAATCTATTACTCTAGTAATCTATTACTCTACCATGTAATCTATTACTCTACCACTATTACGGGAGAAGGTAATCTATTACTCTAGTAATCTATTACTCTAGTAATCTATTACTCTAGTAATCTATTACTCTACCACGTTACAGCTAGTTACAGGGAGAAGGTAATCTATTACTCTAGTAATCTATTACTCTACCACGTTACAGCTAGTTACAGGGAGAAGGTAATCTATTACTCTAGTAATCAATTACTCTACCACGTTACAGCTAGTTACAGGGAGGTAATCTATTACTCTACCACGTTACCGGGAGAAGGTAATCTATTACTCTAGTAATCTATTACTCTAGTACGTTACAGCTAGTTACAGGGAGAAAGTAATCTATTACTCTACCACATTATAGCTAGTTACAGGGAGAAGGTAATCTATTACTCTAGTAATCTATTACTCTACCACGTTACAGCTAGTTACAGGGAGGTAATCTATTACTCTACCACGTTACCGGGAGAAGGTAATCTATTACTCTAGTAATCTATTACTCTAGTAATCTATTACTCTACCACGTTACAGCTAGTTACAGGGAGAAGGTAATCTATTACTCTAGTAATCTATTACTCTACCACATTACAGCTAGTTACAGGGAGAAGGTAATCTATTACTCTAGTAATCTATTACTGTAGTTACTCTACTGTTACTTAATGTCTGTCTCTCTGACTTGTCTGTCTCTCTGTCTGCAAAGGTTAGATAGCTGTCTGTCTCTCTAACCTGTCTCTGTGTGCCTGTCTGTCTGCAGTTAGATAGCTGTCTGTCTCTCTAACCTGTCTCTGTGTGCCTGTCTGTCTGCAGAGGTTAGATAGCTGTCTGTCTCTCTAACCTGTCTCTGTGTGCCTGTCTGTCTGCAGAGGTTAGATAGCTGTCTGTCTCTCTAACCTGTCTCTGTGTGCCTGTCTGTCTGCAGCGGTTAGATAGCTGTCTGTCTCTCTAACCTGTCTCTGTGTGCCTGTCTGTCTGCAGAGGTTAGATAGCTGTCTGTCTCTAACCTGTCTCTGTGTGCCTGTCTGTCTGCAGAGGTTAGATAGCTGTCTGTCTCTCTAACCTGTCTCTGTGTGCCTGTCTGTCTGCAGAGGTTAGATAGCTGTCTGTCTCTCTAACCTGTCTCTGTGTGCCTGTCTGTCTGCAGAGGTTAGATAGCTGTCTGTCTCTTTAACCTGTCTCTGTGTGCCTGTCTGTCTGCAGAGGTTAGATAGCCGTCTGTCTCTCCTGCAGTCTGCTGTGGATGAATACAACAAGGCCAAGAACGAGTTCTCTGCAAAGGTAAAACTTTATTATTATTAATAAATAAATAAATAAATAAATTATATTTATATTAAAACTAACTTCTCTTGTTCAAACTGATCCAGTATTAAACAAGAGGAAACAAGTTGCATCACCAAACTCCACCAAACTCCATGTAAATAATCAGGACTTTTATCATCGTAGAAACCACTTCATTCAAAGTGGACAGAAACTAAATAAAACTACCAAAAGCCTTCTTGGTTCATCTTTCCACTGTTCCAACAATCACCACTCTGCTGGCTCTATACACACTAAAAGTCCTGATTATTTACATGGAGTCTGGTGGAGATATGCTGGCTCTATACATGCTAGAAGTCCTGATTATTTACATGGAGTCTGGTGGAGATATGCTGGCTCTATACATGCTAGAAGTCCTGATTATTTACATGGAGTCTGGTGGAGATATGCTGGCTCTATACACGCTAAAAAGTCCTGATTATTTACATGGAGTCTGGTGGAGATATGCTGGCTCTATACACGCTAAAAGTCCTGATTATTTACATGGAGTCTGGTGGAGATATGCTGGCTCTATACACGCTAAAAAGTCCTGATTATTTACATGGAGTCTGGTGGAGATATGTTGGCTCTATACACGCTAAAAAGTCCTGATTATTTACATGGAGTCTGGTGGAGATATGCTGGCTCTATACACGCTAAAAAGTCCTGATTATTTACATGGAGTCTGGTGGAGATATGCTGGCTCTATACACGCTAAAAGTCCTGATTATTTACATGGAGTCTGGTGGAGATATGCTGGCTCTATACATGCTAAAAAGTCCTGATTATTTACATGGAGTCTGGTGGAGATATTGGCTGGCTCCATGGAGTCTGGTGGAGATATGCTGGCTCTAAAAAAGTCCTGATTATTTACATGGAGTCTGGTGGAGATATGTTGGCTCCATACACACTAAAAGTCCTGATTATTTACATGGAGTCTGGTGGAGATATGTTGGCTCTATACATACTAAAAGTCCTGATTATTTACATGGAGTCTGGTGTAGTTTGGTGATGGTGTTTCATGTTAAACTAAAAGATCTTTCTTTAATTTAAATGTTGTGTCTTTAGGCTACGGAGGAAGAGATGCGTCTCCTACGTATCCAACGCAAACTGGACGAAAGAAAAGGGGCGGGGCTTCTGGGACTGTCTCTGCAGGTAAAGGGGCGGGGCTTCAGTATTAGAATCATTCCGTGTTTGATTTGGATACTACATCCTGGGTTGTGATGTCACTTCCTGTTTGTGTGCAGGCGACCATGGAGGCTCTGCTGGCGTTGGGACTCCACAAACAGGCGGAGCAGCTTTACCGAGACTTCAGGGTTCCTGACAAGAGGTCTGTCTCTCTCTCTACCTGTCTGTCTCTCTCTACCTGTCTGTCTCTCTCTACCTGTCTCTACCTGTCTGTCTCTCTCTACCTGTCTCTACCTGTCTGTCTCACTCTCTACCTGTCTGTCTTTCTCTGTAACCTTTACCGAGACTTCAGAGTTCCTGACAAGAGGTCTGTCTCTCTAGCTGTCTCTCTCTCTACCTGTCTGTCTCTCTACCTTTCTGTCTGCAGGTTTTGGTGGCTGAAGCTGAAGTCTCTGTAACCTGTCTGTCTCTCTACCTGTCTGTCTGCAGGTTTTGGTGGCTGAAGCTGAAGTCTCTGTAACCTGTCTGTCTCTCTACCTGTCTGTCTGCAGGTTTTGGTGGCTGAAGCTGAAGTCTCTGGCGGAGAAAGAGGAGTGGGAGGAGTTAGAGAAGTTCTCTAGGAGCAAGAAGTCTCCCATTGGCTACCTGGTGAGAGGAAGCCCCGCCCCCTTTTTTATATTTCAGAGTTAACGCTCCAACTTTAACCCCAAAACCTTAAAAGAAGGCTGACTACGTTTCCCATGATTCAGAGCTCTGCTGACTACGTTTCCCATGATTCAGAGCTCTGCTGACTACGTTTCCCATGATTCAGAGCTCTGCTGACTACGTTTCCCATGATTCAGAGCTCTGCTGACTACATTTCCCATGATTCTCTGTTCCAGGCGTTTGTCGAGATCTGCATGAAGAGCAACAACAAGCACGAAGCCAAGAAGTACGTTTCCAAGGTTACGCCGGAGCAGAGGGTCAAAGCCCACCTGGCCGTCGGGTGAGTGACATCATCGCTGTGACATCATCACTGTGACATCATCACTGTGACATCATCACGCTGCCATGGCACCTACATCGTTTTTAATAATTATATATAATAAAAATATTTTTTTGCTGCGTTTTCAACTCTTTTTGGCTTTTTTATAAACTTTATTGACACTTTTCTTTTTTCTCCGTTTTTGGCGATTTTGTGCGTGGCGTGAGGCGCCCTTCAAACTCTTCTTCTTCTTCTTCCGCGATGTTTGTCTTCTTCTTCTTCTCTCCGTGGCGTCTTCTTCTTCTTCTTCTCCCGTGAGCTAACTCTTCTTCTTCTCTCCGTGAGCCTAACTCTTCTTCTTCTCTCCGTTAACTCTTCTTCTTCTTCTCTCCGTGAGCTAACTCTTCTTCTTCTTCTCTCCGTTCTTCTTCTCCGTGAGCCGCTAACTCTTCTTCTCTCCGTGAAGCGCTAACTCTTCTTCTTCTTCTCTCCGTTCTTCTTCTTCTTCTCTCCGTGAGGCGCTAACTCTTCTTCTTCTCTCCGTGAGCTTCTTCTTCTTCTCTCCGTGAGCGCTAACTCTTCTTCTTCTTCTCTCCGTGAACACTAACTCTTCTTCTTCTTCTCTCCGTGACGCTTTCTTCTTCTCTCCGTGGCGCTAACTCTTCTTCTTCTCTCCGTGAGCGCTTCTTCTTCTTCTCTCCGTGAAGCGCTAACTCTTCTTCTTCTCTCCGTGAGCGCTAACTCTTCTTCTTCTTCTCTCCGTGAACCTAACTCTTCTTCTTCTCTCCGTGAGCGCTAACTCTTCTTCTTCTCTCCGTGAGCGCTTCACTCTTCTTCTTCTCTCCGTAGACGCTAACTCTTCTTCTTCTTCTCTCCGTAGACGCTAACTCTTCTTCTTCTTCTCTCCGTAGACCCTAACTCTTCTTCTTCTTCTCTCCGTAGACCCTAACTCTTCTTCTTCTTCTCTCCGTAGAGACCTGGAGGGCGCCGCGGACGCCGCCATCGAGCGTAAGAGCGACTCCGAGCTCGCCGCGGTCCTCGCCAGATGCCCCGCCTCCGACCGCCAGCTGCTCGACCGGCTGAACCGCGCCGCCGCCACGGCTGCCAAAAAGTGATCCCATCCACAGAAACCGCAGAAGGTCCTCTGCCAAAAAGTGATCCCATCCACAGAAACAGCAGAAGGTCCTCTGCCAAAAAGTGATCCCATCCACAGAAACAGCAGAAGGTCCTCTGCCAAAAAGTGATCCCATCCACAGAAACAGCAGAAGGTCCTCTGCCAAAAAGTGATCCCACACACAGAAACAGCAGAAGGTCCTCTGCCAAAAAGTGATCCCATCCACAGAAACAGCAGAAGGTCCTCTGCCAGAAAGTGATCCTTGGCCGATGTATATAGTAAAGAGATATTAATTGTTACTTTAAACATGTTTTCTTCTTCAGTGGTTTCTCCCCCCCCCCCCGTGTGTATCAGAACTGTAAACACTTCCTGTTGTTGTTGCTGCTTCACAATAAAAGCCTTTCAACAGAGAACCAGACGCACGTTTTATTTTGAAAGAGCAACAGGAAATTAAATGTGTCAGCTGTTACTTTTCAATAAAAGTTGTAGATATACACACATAAATCTTGGTCCAACTGCAACAGGGGTTCACGTGAGTTCTCCAAACCCGGAAACTCGTTTTTCCTATTGTCTCCACACCCCCTGAACGCAGCATCAGCTGGTTTTAGGGGGCGGAGCCTTCAGCTGGAGCAGAGTACACCTGTTGGACCCGTGGAAAACTTCTACAACTTTAAATAAGGTAGGTTTAGGCTTTAACTTCTCTCTGTGTACTTTTACACAGAGTACACGTTACTGCGTGTGTTTAAAGTACCTGAAGGTTTAAAGACGGAGACAACCGCTGCGTGTGTTTAAAGTACATGAACCAGACTCCATTCAAATATCAGTCACTTTAACGCTCGTTGATACCGGAAGTCCGCTGCCACGGACACGTGAGGTAGGCCACTGTTAGCTCCGTGCTGCGTGTCTAAAACTCGTGTTTTAGTGAGGACGAAGTATTGCTTTGTGTACTATGTGTTAGCCGATTGTAGTACAACAGGTTTATCATTCATAAGAAGTCTGTAGTTAAACTCTAGCCCCGCTGGGAGGGGTCCATAAGCAAGGCATCAGCAGAAAGGGACTGATTGTTGAAGGAGTCTGGCGAGAGAAGAAAGCGCTGACTCAGCGTCTGTTAAACTTTAACTCCAACTAACAGTACTGCAGTACTATCAGGTACTATGTAATACTGAAGTACTATCAGGTACTATATAATACTGCAGTACTATCAGGCAGAGATGCTCACAAGTCTCTGAGCTAGAGTCCAAGTCAAGTCTCAAGTCTCTTGTGGTTATAAGTGTTGCATCACGTACAGCGACCCATCCAGGCTGCTTAGAACACTGCATAGCTATATATATATATATATATATATATATATATATATATATATATATATATATATATATATATATATATATATGGAAAGCATGTAATGTTATTATTACTCCTTTATCTATTAGCATACAGTATCAGCTTTGATTTTGGTATATAATCAGTGTAAACAGTCTATTGCAACATGATAAAAACACCAAGAATGCTTCACTTTTAAGTTAATATCTGCATTTTGCCTCGTAGCTTGAACTTACAGTACAGACCAAAAATTGAGGTTCTGAAGAAAAAGGAGTCCCTTGTCTGTCGATGAATTATAATGAAAGGCCTCGGCTCCTAACCCTTATAAACTACTGTAAGTCAACACCAGTGGCGGCTGCTGGTCATTCAAAGAGGGGAAGCTCATTTTTGGCCTACATCATACAAATTGTCCATTTATTTATTTATCTTAATATTATAATATATATATATATATATAAAAATAGTAATGCAATTATTTAATGATATTATAATAATAATATAATTATTATAATCATTTCTAATATCCATGGGAAGGTTTCATCAAGAGGAATGGCCAGCAGTGTTTTCTTTGTCACAGCTAACTGTGTCCCACCAGGAGAGCTGAACACACCTGCTACTTTGTCTCTTTCACTAAATCAACCTTAAGTGTTGATCTAACCCTGCTGTTTAATTCTTAGTTTCTCCTCATGACGAAGACTTTCAAATGGCTTTACCAAAATCAGGTCGACAACATTCGCATCGTCTGCCATCGTGTGCAGTTTGCTAGCTGGCTAGCTCAGCCTACAACACTAGCCTAGCCTACTGGATGAATGAATGAATGAAACGATATTAAACTCAAAGGAGGAAATGTGGGAGTTAGGTTCAACTGAAACTCTAACCTGTCTGTCTCTCTAACCTGTCTCTCTGTCTGTCTCTGTAATCTATCTGTCTCTCTCTAACCTGTCTGTCTGTCTCTCTAACCTGTCTGTTTAACCGGTCTGTCTCTAACCTGTCTGTTTCTCTAACCTGTCTCTCTAACCTGTCTGTCTGTATCTGTAATCTATCTGTCTCTCTGTAACCGGTCTGTCTGTCTCTCTAACCTGTCTGTCTCTCTAATCTGACTCTCTAACCTGTCTCTCTAACCTGTCTGTCTGTCTCTCTAACCTGTCTGTTTAACCGGTCTGTCTCTAACCTGTCTGTTTCTCTAACCTGTCTCTCTCTAACCTGTCTGTCTGTATCTGTAATCTATCTGTCTCTCTCTAACCTGTCTGTCTGTCTCTCTCTAACCTGTCTGTCTGTCTCTCTAACCTGTCTGTCTCTCTAACCTGTCTCTCTAACCTGTCTGTAGTAATCTGTGTGACTTGCTGTTGTTGTCATGGGAACAGAGTGATGTCATCGGTGAAGGTGGACTGTGTGGTGAAAGCGAGTGCTCTGATTGGTGAAGGGCCGGTGTGGGAGGAGTCAGAGCAGATGCTGCTGTTCGTCGACATCGCCGGACACAAAATCCACCGCTGGAGTCCAACGACCAACCAGATGCAGTCTGTGGAGACAGGTCGGCCAATCAGCATGCAGGAAACACTCAGTGTCTGTCTGACTATTGGTTCTTGTCTTTGGTGACGACTTAAAAACTTTCAATGTTTATTTACCCTGTCTGTCTCTCTACCTGTCTGTCTGACTCCCTGTCTCTCTCTCCCTCCATGTCTAGTTGTCTCACTATACCTGTCTGTCTCTCTACCTGTCTGTCTCACTGCCTGTCTCTCCCTCCCTGTCTGTCTCTATCTTTGTCTCTCTCTCTCCCTGTCTGTCTCACTGCCTGTCTCCCTGTCTGTCTGTCTCTCACCCTCCCTGTCTCTCTACCTGTCTGTCTTTAACCCTGTCTGTTTCTCTCTCTACTTGTCTCTCTCTCTAACCTGTCTGTCTCCCTGCCTGTCTCTCTCTCTACCTGTCTGTCTCTAACCCTGTCGGTTTCTCTCTCTACTTGTCTCTCTCTCTAACCTGTCTGTCTCCCTGCCTGTCTCTCTCTCTACCTGTCTGTCTCTAACCCTGTCTGTTTCTCTCTCTACTTGTCTCTCTCTCTAACCTGTCTGTCTCCCTGCCTGTCTCTCTCTCTACCTGTCTGTCTCTAGAGGACTCTGTGGGCTTTGCGGTACCTCGTATCTCTGGTGGTTATGTTGCCGGTGTGGGTCGCAGAATCGTGGCTGTTGATTGGTCGACTGAGATGATGACATCACTGGTGGAGGTGGACCAGGACAAACCGACCAATCGGCTCAACGATGGGAAAGTGGACCCGGCAGGACGCCTGCTGGCAGGTCTGTCTCTCTCTCTGCCTGTCTCTCTCTCTCCCTGTCTGTCTCTCTCTCTGTCTCTCTCTCTCCCTGTCAGTTTCTCTCTCTGCCTGTCTGTCTCTCTCTGTCTGTCTCTGCCTGTCTGTCTCTCTCTCTTCCCTGTCTGTCTCTCTCCCTGTCGTCTCTCTCCCTGTCTGTCTCTCTCCCTGTCTCTCTCTCGGCAGGACGCCTGTTGGCAGGTCAGACCCAACAGGAAACAGTCTGTTGCCGTGGTAACAGTGTGTGGTTAGGGTTGGTGAAGGTCACCTGTCTGTGTGAGTGCTGTTGCCGTGGTAACCGTGTGTGTCCCAGGTACGATGGGGAAGGAGGAGCGACCGGCTGAAGTTCAGAAAGGACGAGGATCTCTGTTCTCTGTGACCTCTGACCTCACTGTTACCAGACACCTGAGACAGGTACCTGTCTGTCTGTCTGCCAGCCTGTCTGTCTGCCAGTCTGTCTGTCTGTCTGTCTGTCTGTCTCTCTGTCTAACCATTCTGCCTGCCTGCCTGCCTACCTGTCTGTCTTCTTGCCTGCCGGCCTCTCTGTCTGTCTGTCTGCCTGCTGGTCTGTCTGTCTGCCTGCCCGTCTGTCTGTCTCTCTGTCTTCTTGCCTCTCTGTCTGTCAGTCTGTATCTCTGTCTGCCTGTCTGTCTGTCTGTCTAACCTGTCTGTCTACCTGTCTGTGTGTCTAACCCGTCTCTCTGTCTGACCTGTCTATCTGACCTGTCTGTCTCTCAGGTGGACATCTCTAACGGGATGGACTGGTCTTTGGACCAGAAAACGTTTTTCTACATCGACAGTTTGTCTCTGACGGTCGACGCCTTCGACTACGACCTGAACACAGGAAACATCGGTAAGACTCACCTGTACCCTCTCACCTGTACTCTCTCACCTGTACCCTCTCACCTGTACCCTCTCACCTGTACCCTCTCACCTGTACCCTCTCACCTGTACTCTCTCACCTGTACCCTCTCACCTGTACCCTCTCACCTGTACCCTCTCACCTGTACCCTCTCACCTGTACCCTCTCACCTGTACCCTCTCACCTGTACCCTCTCACCTGTACCTCTCACCTGTACCCTCTCACCTGTACCCTCTCACCTGTACCCTCTCACCTGTACCCTCTCACCTGTACCCTCTCACCTGTACCCTCTCACCTGTACCCTCTCACCTGTACCCTCTCACCTGTACCCTCTCACCTGTGCCCTCTCACCTGTACCTCTCACCTGTACCCTCTCACCTGTACCCTCTCACCTGTACCCTCTCACCTGTACCCTCTCACCTGTACCCTCTCACCTGTACCCTCTCACCTGTACCATCTCACCTGTACCCTCTCACCTGTACCCTCTCACCTGTACCCTCTCACCTGTACCCTCTCACCTGTACCCTCTCACCTGTACCCTCTCACCTGTACCCTCTCACCTGTACCCTCCCTCCCTCACCTGTACCATCTCACCTGTACCCTCTCTCACCTGAACCTGTACTCTCTCACCTGTAGTCTCTCACCTGTACCCTCTCACCTGTACCCTCTCACCTGAACTCTCTCACCTGTACCCTCTCACCTGTGTGTGTGTGTTGCCTAGGTAACCGGCGTGTGGTGTACCGGCTGCAGGAGGGGGAGGGGCTTCCTGATGGGATGGCGCTGGATGCTGACGGGCGTCTCTGGGTGGCGTGTTACAACGGAGGACGAGTCATCAACATAGACCCCGCTACGGGTCAGTCATGCTAGCACGCTAACATGCTAACACGCTAACACGTTAAAACGCTACAGGTCAGTCATGCTAGCACGCTAACATGCTAACACGCTAACATGTTAACACGCTACGGGTCAGTCATGCTAGCACGCTAACATACTAACACGCTAACATGTTAAAACGCTACAGGTCAGTCATGCTAGCACGCTTACATGCTAACACGCTAACATGTTAACACGCTACGGGTCAGGTCACGCTCACATACTAACACGCTAACACGTTAACACGCTACAGGTCAGTCATGCTAGCACGCTAACATGCTAGCACGCTAACACGCTAACAGGAGCAGTTTAACATCTGAATGTGCTCATTCACCACTGTTTGGTCCCAGGCCAAACTACCCTAAAGCCTACTGAGGGGCTTTATAACCTAAACATTTTAGATAACAAGCCCTTCGATTCCATCACTGTTACATTTTAAATAAACATAACATCTTAAACTTTGTTAATTTTGTTAATCTTAGATACATAAAGTTGTTTTTTTAAATGTTTAGCTGGACTTGCACCTGAGCCACTTTGTTAATTCGTGAACAGGCTGAAGTCCTCCAGATGCACCAGAGCTGCTGAAGTTACGTTCTGTAAAACCTCTTTTGCCCAAAATGTTTTTTCCGTGAAGGGAGCCAAACTGTGGAACTGGCTCCCTACAAATATAAAGGCTATACCCAAACTGTCCCCCTTTTATTAAAAACAACAACTAGTAAAAGCAGGTTAATACAGCAGCAGCAGTGTGATCATGCCATATGAAATACATAGCTGTGTGTATGTGAGGTGTGCATCCGTGTGAGTCTGAGTTAATGTGTTTATTTACTACACTTATTTTTATTGCTGTTAACTGTTTTTTTTGGACATTTTATTGTATTCACTGTAAAAAAATGACTTTTCTATTATTTGAACTGTTAAAAGCCCTCCTAGGGACAGGTGTTGTGAATTAGCCACGGCTACAAACACTGTGATACGGACATCGGGTTGTTATTTCTGTAATAATCTATGTTTTTTGTATCTGTCCCTATTTAAATAAACTACAAATAAATAAATAACACGCTAACATTTTAACACGCTACGGGTCAGTCATGCTAGCACGCTAACATGTTAAGATGAAAGTGAAGATCTGCTGTGTGCCACTGGTCATGAGTTTGTGTTGTACTGCATCTGTAGTTTTTGTACTATTTTTCCTTATGTGGACATAAATGGTTAAAATGTGTGTGTGTGTGTGTGTGTGTCTCTATGTGTGTGTGTGTGTGTGTGTGTGTGTGTGTGTGTGTGTGTGTGTGTGTGTGTATCTGCAGGTGTGTGTGTGCGTAGCGTGTCTCTGCCGGTGATGAAGACTACTTCCTGTTGTTTTGGGGGTCCAGGATACTCTGACCTCTACGTGACCTCAGCCAGTCTGGGCCTCGACCAATCAGAGCGCAGAGAGCAGCCACTGGCCGGACACACCTTCAGGGTGAGACTTCCTCACCTGTCTTACTGCGCGTTGGTCCCTATCTGTCTCTCTGCTGCTACTTAACAAGGCTAATATTAGTTAGCACGGCTAATATTAGTTAGCACGGCTAATATTACTTAGCACAAGGCTAATATTACTAAGCACAAGGCTAATATTACTTAGCACAAGGCTAATATTAGTTAGCACGGCTAATATTACTTAGCACAAGACTAATATTAGTTAGGACGGCTAATATTACTTAGCACAAGGCTAATATTACTTAGCACAAGGCTAATATTACTTAGCACAAGGCTAATATTAGTTCGCACGGCTAATATTTCTTAGCAAATGGCTAGCCTTAATATCTTTAGATACAAATAATGTAAAATGTCTGTGTGTGTGTCTGCCTCTGTGTGTGTGTGTGTGTGTGTGTGTGTGTGTGTGTCTCTGTGTGTGTGTGTGTCTGTATGTGTGTCTGTATGTGTGTGTGTGTGTGTATGTGTGTGTCTGTATGTGTGTGTGTGTGTCTCTGTATGTGTGTGTGTGTGTGTGTGTGTGTGTGTGTGCAGATAACAGGACTCGGGGTTAAAGGTCGTCCTTCGAACTCGTTCTCTGGATGATGTTCAAACAGCCAATCACAGTGCAGATCACCCGCTGGACCTGATCACCAGTTTGACTCAGTAATCAGAAACTGTAATCAATGAATATCTTGTGTGGGGGGTTAGGGTTTCTTCAGTAAGTAGTTTAATGTTCTAGGTAATGTAGAGCTAAAAACATAGGTAATGTTAAAGCGTTAGAGCCTTTTAGTTTAACATGACACAGCCCCAAAATCACCATCACCAAAGTCCACCAGACTCCATGTAAATAATCAGGACTTTTAGCGTGTATAGAGCCAGCATATCTCCACCAGACTCCATGTAAATAATCAGGACTTGTATCAGCGTAAAACACACTTCAATTCAAAGTGGACAGAAACTAAATAAAACTACCAAAAGCTGTCTTGGTTCATCGTTCCACTGTTCCAACAATCACCACTCTGGTTTGGTTGAAATAAACCCTTAATTCACCCATTTACATGTGGAGATATGTTGGCTCTATACACACTAAAAGTCCTGATTATTTACATGGAGTCTGGTGGAGATATGCTGGCTCTATACACGCTAAAAGTCCTGATTATTTACATGGAGTCTGGTGGAGATATGCTGGCTCTATACACGCTAAAAGTCCTGATTATTTACATGGAGTCTGGTGGAGTTTGGTGATGGTGATTTCTGTTTCATGTTAAACTAAAAGGATCTTACTATTTAACTAAAAGGTCTATCTCTGTAGGGATCCATCCCATAATGTTGTCAGACAAACATGGATACAGAGAGTCCAGGGTGGAAGAGAAACCCCTCTAAATAACACTTATTGCTGATTTTCAAGAATTATTTTTAGATTAAATAAATGTTTAAGCCAATCAGAAACCAGAAGACTGTGACAGAGATGAATATTCTGTAACTTTGTATAAAAATAAAATTTGAAAGACATCGGACCAGCTTTATTGAAGTTTTGGCAGCCAAGGATTCTGGGTAATGTAGTGAAGCAGTCCATGTGTTTACTAACAAATCATTTTTGACTTTTTTTTTTTTTTTTAATCTTTTGTTGTTTTTGTGTCGTTTTTACAAAGTTCTCATTGATTTTTGGGAAGTTTTGCAGCTGTGGATTGTGGGAAATGTAATGAAGCATATATATATATACAGTATATGTATATGTGTGTGTATATATATGTGTGTGTATACACACACGTATGTATGTATGTATGTATGTATATGTATATATATATATATATATGTGTATATATATATATATATGTGTATATATATATATATATGTGTATATGTGTATATATATGTATATATATATATATATATATATATATATATATATGTATATATATATATATATATATATATATATATATATATATATATATATATATATATATATATATATATATCCATCCATCCATCCATCTTCGTCCGCTTATCCGGTGTCGGGTCGCTGGGGAGCAGCTCCAGCAGGGGACCCCAAACTTCCCTTTCCCGAGCAACATTAACCAGCTCCGACTGGGGATCCCGGCGTTCCCAGGCCAGGTTGGAGATATAATCCCTCCACCTAGTCCTGGGTCTTCCCGAGGCCTCCTCCCAGCTGGGCGTGCCTGGAACACCTCCCTAGGGAGGCGCCCAGGGGCATCCTTACCAGATGCCCGAACCACCTCAACTGGCTCCTTTCGACGCAAAGGAGCAGCGGCTCTACTCCGAGCTCCTCACGGATGACTGAGCTTCTCACCCTATCTCTAAGGGAGACGCCAGCCACCCTCCTGAGGAAACCCATTTCAGCCGCTTGTACCCTGGATCTCGTTCTTTCGGTCATGACCCAGCCTTCATGACCATAGGTGAGGGTAGGAACGAAAACTGACCGGTAGATCGAGAGCTTTGCCTTCTGGCTAAGCTCTCTTTTCGTCACAACGGTGCGATAGATTGAATGCAATACCGCACCCGCTGCGCCGATTCTCCGACCAATCTCCCGCTCCATTGTCCCCTCACTCGCGAACACAACCCCAAGATACTTGAACTCCTTCACTTGGGGTAAGGACTCATTCCCTACCTGGAGAAGGCATTCCATCGGTTTCCTGCTGAGAACCATGGCCTCAGATTTAGAGGTGCTGATCCTCATCCCAACCGCTTCACACTCGGTTGCGAACCCGATCCAGTGAGTGCTGAAGGTCGCAGGCCGATGATGCCATCAGGACCACATCATCTGCAAAGAGCAGCGATGAGATCCCCAGCCCACCAAACTGCAACCCCTCCCCACCCCGACTACGCCTCGATATCCTGTCCATAAATACTACAAACAGGATTGGTGACAAAGCGCAGCCCTGGCGGAGGCCAACCCTCACCTGAAAAGAGTCCGACTTACTACCGAGAACCCGGACACAGCTCTCGCTTTGGTTGTACAGAGATTGGATGGCCCTGAGAAGAGACCCCTCACCCCATACTCCCGCAGCACCTCCCACAGTATCTCCCGGGGACCCGGTCATACGCCTTCTCCAAATCCACAAAACACATGTAGACCGGTTGGGCATACTCCCAGGCTCCCTCCAGGATCCTTGCGAGTGAAGAGCTGGTCCGTTGTTCCACGACCAGGACGGAATCCGCATTGTTCCTCCTCAACCCGAGGTTCGACTATTGGCGAACCCTCCTTTCCAGCACCTTGGAGTAGACTTTACCAGGGAGGCTGAGAAGTGTGATACCCCTATAATTGGCACACACCCTCTGGTCCCCCTTTTTAAAAGGGGAACCACCACCCCAGTCTGCCACTCCTTTGGCACCGTCCCAGACTTCCACGCAATGTTGAAAAGGCGTGTCAACCAGGACAGCCCCTCCACACCCAGAGCCTTGAGCATTTCTGGACGGATCTCATCAATCCCCGGGCTTTGCCACTGTGTAGTTGTTTGACTAAATCAGTGACTTCCGCCTGGGAAATCGACGACAATCCC
>NC_041354.1:422472-447472 GCF_004354835.1 Perca flavescens | reverse complement strand
GTCAGGCCCGATTGTCTTTAATCTTTTCCTGTTTAATAAATAAAAAATGAAATGAAAATGAAACAGTTCCCATGGGGAGGGAAGGAGACTCAGGTAATGTAACCTGTTAACTGTTACACGGTTAGGTTATAATAGCTCTATATGAACTATCTGCACGAGTTTAATATTTAATATTTAGTGTGTGTGTGTGTGTGTGTGTGTGTGTGTGTGTGTGTGTGTGTGTGTGTGTGTAGGTTATAAGATTTAAACTATCTGCACGAGTTTAATATTTAGTATTTAGTCTGTGTGTGTGTGTGTGTGTGTGTGTGTGTGTGTGTGTGTGTGTGTGTGTGTGTGTGTGTGTGTGTGTGTGTGTGTGTGTGTGTGTGTGTGTGTCTGTGTGGTAGGTTATAAGATTTAAACTATCTGCACGAGTTTAATATTTAATATTTAGTGTGTGTGTGTGTGTGTGTGTGTGTCTCTGTGGTAGGTTATAAGATTTAAACTATCTGCACGAGTTTAATATTTAATATTTGGTGTGTGTGTCTGTGTGTGTGTGTGTGTGTGTGTGGTAGGTTATAATATATAAACTATCTGCACGAGTTTAATATTTAATATTTAGTGTGTGTGTGTGTGTCTGTGTGGTAGGTTATAATATATAAACTGTGCACGAGTTTAATATTTAAAAATAAAGATAAAGCTGTGATTGGTCCCGCAATAACTGACAAAAACAAAAGTGTGTGTGTGTGTGTGTGTGTGTGTGTGTGTGTGTGTGTGTGTCTGTCTCTCTGTCTCTGTGTGTATGTGTGTCTGTCTCTCTGTGTGTGTGTGTGTGTGTGTGTGTGTGTGTGTGTGTGTGTGTGTGTCTTTGTATGGCCTATTCTGATCGGCTTTTTTTTTTAAATGTAATGATGCAAGGTGTTGTGTGTGTGTGTCTTTGTGTCTGTCTGTTTGTGTGTGTGTGTGTCTGTGTGTGTGTGTGTGTGTCTTTAGATGCAACAACATTAATACATATTATGGTCATATTGTTTGTCGGGCGAAACCTTGTAAATCCTAAAAGCTTTCTGCTGAAAGAGATAAAATATAATCCATAAAACACGTTATACACATAATATATATATATATATGTGTGTGTGTGTGTGTTTAAGTAACACATATGTTTAGTTCATGTTAAGACGTTTGTGTGACGTTGTTTGAAGGTTGTGAAATGAGCTTTGAAGATTGAAGTTTAAATCTTTCTGATCGAACTAAACTTCATTCAGCATTAACAGACAGGAAGTTGACAGGAAGTAGACAGGAAGTAGCTAGGGTGTGTTTTATTTCCACACCACAGAGTGCAGAATCACCAACAACCAACAAACACCAAACAGAACCAAACGCTTCAAATAGAAAATGTTTTTACACGTAGAAAACTTTGTGCTGTTTCACTTTTTTTGTCTTTTTTCAGACTTTAAATAATGAAAGAAGGGGGGGGTTTGATGGGGGATGACATCGTCACACAGACTCTGGGGGGAATGACATCATCACACAGACTCCAGAAACTGAAGGAACCAAGGACTTCTCACAGTCACCTTTTCTCAGATAAACTTAACGATCGCCGTAATATCGCACGATTTCACACGTTCGTTACGTTCTAGTTTATCCAGGTGTGTCCATGTTTTACAGGTGTGTCCATGTTTTACAGGTGTGTCCATGTTTAACAGGTGTGTCCAGGTGTGTCCAGGTGTGTCCATGTTTTACAGGTGTGTCCATGTTTTCAGGTGTGTTCATGTTTTACAGGTGTGTCCATGTGTGTCCATGTTTTACAGGTGTGTCCAGGTGTGTCCATGTTTTACAGGTGTGTCCACGTTTTACAGGTGTGTTCATATTTTACAGGTGTGTCCAAGATTGTTCATGTTTTACAGGCGTGTCCATGTTTTACAGGTGTGTCCATGTTTTACAGGTGTGTTCCTGTTTTACAGGTGTGTCCAGGTGTGTTCATGTTTTACAGGTGTGTTCATGTTTTACAGGTGTGTCCATGTTTTACAGGTGTGTCCATGTTTTACAGGTGTGTTCACGTTTTACAGGTGTGTCGATGTTTTACAGGTGTGTCCATGTGTGTTCATGTTTTACAGGTGTGTTCATGTTTTACAGGTGTGTCCATGTTTTACAGGTGTGTCCAGGTGTGTCCATGTTTTACATGTGTGTCCATGTTTTACAGGTGTGTCCATGTGTGTCCATATTTTACAGGTGTGTCCATGTGTGTTCATGTTTTACAGGTGTGTTCATGTTTTACAGGTGTGTCCAGGTGTGTCCATGTTTTACAGGTGTGTCCAGGTGTGTCCATGTTTTACAGGTGTGTCCATGTGTGTCCATATTTTACAGGTGTGTCCATGTGTGTCCATGTTTTACAGGTGTGTCCATGTTTTACAGGTTTTACAGGTGTGTCCAGATTTTACATGTGTGTCCAGGTGTGTCAAGGTGTGTCCATGTTTTACAGGTGTGTCCATGTTTTACAGGTGTGTTCATGTTTTACAGGTGTGTCCAGGTGTGTTCATGTTTTACAGGTGTGTTCATGTTTTACAGGTGTGTCCATGTTTTACAGGTGTGTTCACGTTTTACAGGTGTGTCGATGTTTTACAGGTGTGTCCATGTGTGTCCATATTTTACAGGTGTGTCCATGTGTGTCCATGTTTTACAGGTGTGTCCATGTTTTACAGGTGTGTCCATGTTTTACAGGTTTTACAGGTGTGTCCAGATTTTACATGTGTGTCCAGGTGTGTCCAGGTTTGTCCATGTTTTACAGGTGTGTCCATGTTTTACAGGTGTGTTCATGTTTTACAGGTGTGTCCAGGTGTGTTCATGTTTTACAGGTGTGTTCATGTTTTACAGGTGTGTCCATGTTTTACAGGTGTGTCCAGGTGTGTTCATGTTTTACAGGTGTGTTCATGTTTTACAGGTGTGTCCATGTTTTACAGGTGTGTTCACGTTTTACAGGTGTGTCGATGTTTTACAGGTGTGTCCAGGTGTGTCGATGTTTTACAGGTGTGTCCATGTTTTACAGGTGTGTTCATGTTTTACAGGTGTGTCCAGGTGTGTTCATGTTTTACAGGTGTGTTCATGTTTTACAGGTGTGTCCATGTTTTACAGGTGTGTTCACGTTTTACAGGTGTGTCGATGTTTTACAGGTGTGTCCAGGTGTGTCGATGTTTTACAGGTGTGTCCATGTGTGTCCATGTTTTACAGGTGTGTCCATGTGTGTTAATGTTTTACAGGTGTGTCCATGTGTGTTCATGTTTTACAGGTGTGTCCATGTTTTACAGATGTGTCCAGGTGTGTTCATGTTTTACAGGTGTGTCCATGTTTTACAGGTTTGTCCAGGTGTGTCCATGTTTTACAGGTGTGTCCAGGTTTTACAGGTGTGTCCATGTGTGTCCAGGTTTTAAAGGTGTTTCCAGGTGTGTCCATGTTTTACAGGTGTGTCCAGGTGTGTCCATGTTTTACAGGTGTGTCCAGGTGTGTCCATGTGTATCCACCTATGTCTGTTTTACAGGTGTGTCCAGGTGTGTCCATGTTTTACAGGTGTGTCCAGGTTTTACAGGTGTGTCCATGTGTGTCCAGGTGTGTCCAGGTTTTATAGGTGTGTCCAGGTGTGTCCATGTTTTACAGGTGTGTCCATGTTTTACAGGTGTGTCCATGTTTTGCAGGTGTGTCCAGGTGTGTCCATGTTTTACAGGTGTGTCCATGTTTTACAGGTGTGTCCATGTTTTACAGGTGTGTCCAGGTTTTACAGGTGTGTCTAGGTTTTACAGGTGTCTGTTTTTACAGGTGTGTCTGTTTTACAGGTGTGTCCATGTTTTACAGGTGTGTCCTTGTTTTACAGATGTGTCCATGTTTTACAGGTGTGTCCATGTTTTACAGGTGTGTCCAGTCCAGGTGTGTCCATGTTTTACATGTGTGTCCAGGTGTGTCAATGTTTTACAGGTGTGTCCATGTTTTACAAGTGTGTCCAGTCCAGGTGTGTCTATGTTTTACAGGTGTGTCCATGTTTTACAGGTGTGTCCAGGTGTCTCCATGTTTTACATGTATGTCCATGTGTGTCCAGGTGTGTCTATGTTTACAGGTGTGTCCATGTTTTACAGGTGTGTCCAGGTGTGTCCCCCTCAGAGCCTCCCCAGCAGTCTGATGTTACATCTTCATGTTAAACATCAATAACTCCTGAATCTGGTCAGTTTATCCTGAAAGTCTTCTTACACCTGTACCGTGTTTAAGGGTTAGGGTCTGTTAAAGAGGTGTTACCTGTAACATGTTTAAAGGTCCCATGACATGGTGATCTTTGGATGCTTTTATATAGGCCTTAGTGGTCCCCTAATACTGTATCTGAAGTCTCTTTTATATAGACCTTAGTGGTCCCCTAATACTGTATCTGAAGTCTCTTTATATAGACCTTAGTGGTCCCCTAATACTGTATCTGAAGTCTCTTTTATATAGACCTTAGTGGTCCCCTAATACTGTATCTGAAGTCTCTTTTATGTAGACCTCAGTGGTCCCCTAATACTGTATCTGAAGTCTCTTTTATATAGACCTTAGTGGTCCCCTAATACTGTATCTGAAGTCTCTTTTATATAGACCTTAGTGGTCCCCTAATACTGTATCTGAAGTCTCTTTTATATAGGCCTTAGTGGTTCCCTAATAATGTATCTGAAGTCTCTTTTATATAGACTTTAGTGGTCCCCTAATACTGTATCTGAAGTCTCTTTTATATAGACCTTAGTGGCCCCTAAGACCTATATAAAAGATACTTCAGATACAGTATTAGGAGACCACTAAGGTCTATATAAAAGCATCCAAAGAGCCCCATACCATGGGATGCTTTAGGGTATGTTGTTATAGAGATGTTTTGATACTAGTTTTTCCTTCCTGATACTGAGTACAGATCTGATACCAGTGTGTTAATAACTACGTATATATTTGACTATGTTTTAAGAGCTGTATACCTTTGTCCCTGTATGGATGGGTTGGTTGTGGTTCTGGCTCAGGTGAAACTGTATAAATGCCACAGAACTTTCTTATATTATCCAGTTTGACAGCGGGTCAAAAAACATGAATAAACTACTTTTAAAGTAGATTTTCTTCGGGGCTAGATGACGGATTAGTTCGGTGTATAAACTGCTCACCGATACCAAAGTTTAGGAAGAATCGGAGGCTTTCGACGTGTTGTCGCCCTGTTTCTGCTACAGCACCACTCACAGGCAGCACGTTTTAAAGGAGACCTATTATGCTTCCTCTGTATTTCTTTCATATCTATAATGTTTCAATGTCAGATGTTAAAGGTGCACCATGAGTTCCTGCATGACGTCACTTCTGTTGACCCCCATGTTTCCGTAACGGTCATGACTAACTGACTTAAACGTGCGGTATAGTCGCCGCAGCCGGCCTATCGAGCACCAGTGTGACATCATGGGAGCTCCGTAACTGTTTCTACTCCTGCGTGGTTGCAGTCTTCTCTTGAACAGAGGGGGCGCTAATGAGGAAAGGCCGACTTTGCTCTTTCTACGGACTAGAAGAAGAAGAAGGTGGTAAACAACGGCAGAACTGGCAGCAGTATTGGCGTCAGTGCTGTGATCTGATTGGATGAGCTACTTGGTGGGATCAAGCCTTTCATTTACCATAAAAGAGCTCATCTTAACCCAGTAAGTTTACCAGAAAGACTTGGGCTGTGTCCTAAACCGCACACTTCCATCAGTGCACTGCTAACACTCACTGCTAACGCTCACTGCTAACGCTCACTGACCACTTCCTGCCGTAGTGCCACTTTAGATGGTTAGTGTCGTCCCAAAATGAACACTTACCGGAAATGAATAGCGGTCGGCTCAGCTCGCCGCCTCTGAAAATCTGAGTAAAATCTTTTAAACTGACCTTTGTTGATCTGAAATGAAGACAGATTCAGCAGCTGCACAGACTATTTCTCTCTCCAAATGTTTTCAGAAACATGTTTCGGTGAACTATTTTGTACAATATGAGATCGGATTCTGAACGAGACACTATGATGGTCAGGGAGAAACCAGACCCATGTTACGCGTTTGTCCAATCAGCTGCCGGTCGTCATCGCTGGCCCCTCCCCTTTACGCTTCGTAGTCCAGATGGCGCCCGTTTAGTGCGCGTAGTGTCCATCGTTCCACACTGAACTTTTTGACCGTTTTTAGGGCTCATCCTGGTACTTTCAGTGCGTTATCTACACAATACACTTAAAACTAAGTGTTAGAAGTGTGACAGTAGGTGGTCTGAGACACAGCCTTGCAGTCACTCTGAGAGTCCTGGCATCACGTTGCCCTCGAGCTCGTGCATGCTTCCTGTTTCTGCTGTAGAGTGGATGTGACTAAGTCCCACCCCTCCCCCAACCATCTTGTCAGTGATTGGCTGGAATGTGGTTTGTTGTATTTTGGTGCACAGCCTGTGCCCCTAGTGTTTGTCTAAAGTTTACGAGCCCTGTGTTGTCTCGTGAGACCGGGCTTTTTTACGGTGTGTTCACGGTGTGTTCAGGGGCCAGGCAGCTAGCAGATCAAGGAAAGATGACTACCATCTGAGACTAAAATGAAATCTTGCTGAAACCATGCAGGAACTCATAGTGCACCTTTAAATGTGGCCAAAGCTTCAAATGAATCGTAAACATATTTCAGAGAAATCCCTGTGAGCTTAAACTTTCACATTTTCCACTGTCCTGAATGCTCGACTTGTATCGGTTATTTCTACGCTATTTCGGTTTCTATGAAGCGTTTTTTTAGGCTATTACTGCAGTGTTTACATTGTCACAAGTAGCTACATGCTAACGCTACGGAAAGCTGCGTAATCTTGGGTGCTAATGTTTTCTTGTTCACATTGCTGCTAGAACATGTCTGGTTCGGTAGTTTTGGGGTTAGAAGCTTTTATCTGTGAGTTTTCCCGTCAACAGTATCGGCTGCGGTAACACTGACCAATCAGAGCTTCTTAAAGAGACAGCGCTCCAACGTTAGGGGATCACAGATATATATTCAGACAGATTTTATGAGAAACATTTAGTTTTCTGAACATTAAAGCATGTAAACACGTTCTAGTAGAATCACAGAATACAGAATATAAGAGGTCTCCTTAAAAACACAACACCGCAATATATCGACCTTTTTGTAGCGCAAGGTTTCTGCATTAAAATACTAAAGTTATGTTTTTTGGATAGACATGTTTGAGACAGGTTTTTAAAGTTTCTGCCTGTGTGGCTCTGGTCGGTGCTAGCTAACAGGCTAACAGCAGGACTTGAGAAAGGAAGGGTCAGTTTCTGATTGGTGGAGCCAGAGTCACAGATAACCAGAGTTTGGCAAAGATTCAGACTCTTTCGTTTGTGAATGCTAATGCTAACATTAACACTGTTTCCTGTTGTTAATGTGAGTTAACTTTAGTTTGTGAATGCTAATGCTAACGCTAACGCTAACAGTGTTTCCTGTTAATGTGTAAAAGGGGCCAGACTCTGCGTATCGGCGGCTCTGGTAAGGCTCATAAATATACAGTAGAACACAATGTAGTGACGGAAGTAGAACCCTGTACAAGATCCAGTTAGAACCACAGACCCAAGGAACCCAGAACCACAGACCTCCAGAACCAGAACCACAGACCGGACTCTGGGTCTGCTGTTAATACTTTAGAGAGTTTTCACTCCTGTAGATCGTTTGCTCTGCCCTGAATCAGCTGATGAGTTTGTAAACTCAGTTTGGTTTGGTTTCACAAAGAGACAAATCCAACTGTAAAGGGCCATCCACACCGAGAACCATAACCATAACCTTAACTATATAACCATAACCAAAACCTTAACTATATAACCATAACCATAACCTTAACTATATAACCATAACCATGACTATACAACGTTCTGACTCTGCTGGACGGTGGAGACCATTCAGCTATATCAACGACATTGGACAACAATATCGTTGGATCACTTTCAGATGTGATCGATAGAAACACTGACAGCCAATCAGAATCCATCTGAGTTAACAACATGACATGGTGGAGAGAGACACTGACAGCCAATCAGAATCCATCTGAGTTTACAATATGACATGGTGGAGAGAGACACTGACAGCCAATCAGAATTCATCTGAGTTTACAATATGACATGGTGGAGAGAAACACTGACAGCCAATCAGAATCCATCTGAGTTAACAACATGACATGGTGGAGAGAGACACTGACAGCCAATCAGAGTCCATCTCTCTGTAGCGCTGGGCTCCGCTGTTTTGTGGCGCCCACGGACCCACGACAGCCTTTTATGTTCATAAAGGTTAAATCCACATATATGTAAGATATTACTACAGACATTCCTCTAATCTCACGCTGCAGCTCCTGCTGTATAACTTACGTGGGTAGTTGCTCACCGTTACAGTCGCGGTTATAGTCGCGGTTAATATTATGGTGCTCAGTATGGACGGCCCTTTAGGCTCTGCTTTGCGGGCGTCTGTCTCCACCTTCAACCCAAACTAACCAAAGCAGATGTGAAAGACCCTAAAATCGCCCAGTTCTTGACTGGAGTTTGGTTTGGTTGGAACATTTCGCAGAGGTCAGTGGTGTCTGGGAACCCTCTCTGTGCACAAACTGAGCAATAAAATAACAGAAAACATCAATCATATCCATCAGAAATGTTCAAAGTGCTAATTGTTCCCGACGATTGGAAGTGGGCGTGGCCAGCTAAAGAAAACTCGCCAAACATGCTGTCAGAGAAACTTTCTCTCTCTGATGAAGTGTCTCTCTCTCCTGATCTGGGCCGAGGGGAATGTTTGGGCCACCAGCCAATGTTGAGTCCTCATCAAGGTACATGTAAGTGTAGGAAACCTCGGTGATGTCCCCATCTGTCCTCTTGGTATTAAAAGGTCTTCTTTTTAAGTTTCTCTGAATGCTCTTCATGTCTTTTTGTTGTGTGCTTGTTGGTGGTTATGTGCCGACACATTGGGGCAGCTAGAGGACAGTTTCCCACGCCATTGGCCGTAGTCGGTGTTGGTTTCAGGCCCTGTCTCTCTCTCTCTCTCTCTCCGATGTCTCTGTCTGATCTATCTCTTTCTCAGAAGAAATGTCTCTCTGAGGTAATGTCTGTCTCCGATGTCTCTCTCAGTAATGCTCCTCGGCGTGGGCGGGGTCACAGAAGAAGCGAGAGCTGCGTTTGGCCGATCGGGCCGTGAAGGGGACGGTCTTCAGAGCTGCAGGTGAGAGAGAGAACCAATCAGAAAACAGACAGGGGACAGACGGGAGACAGACGGGAGACAGACAGGAGACAGACACGGGACAGACAGGAGACAGACAGGACACATACAGGGGACAGACAGGGGACAGTCAGGAGACAGATGGGAGACAGTCAGGAGACAATCGGGAGACAGACAGGAGACAGTCGGGAGAAAGACAGGGGACAGTCGGGAAAAAGACAGGGGACAGACAGGACACATACAGGAGACAGATGGGAGACAGTCAGGAGACAGTCGGGAAACAGACAGGGGACAGACAGGACACATACAGGAGACAGATGGGAGACAGTCGGGAGACAGACAGGAGACAGTCAGGAGACAGACAGGACACATACAGGAGACAGATGGGAGACAGTCGGGAGACAGACAGGAGACAGACAGGGGACAGACAGGACACCAAACAGGAGACAGACAGGAGACAGACAAGAGACCAAACAGGAGACAGTCAGGAGACAGACTGGACACATACAGGAGACAGATGGGAGACAGTCGGGAGACAGACAGGAGACAGTCAGGAGACAGACTGGACACATACAGGAGACAGATGGGAGACAGTCGGGAGACAGACAGGAGACAGACAGGAGACAGTCGGGAGACAGACAGGAGAAAGTTGGGAGACAGACAGGAGACAGACAGGGGACAGATAGGAGACAGTCAGGGGACAGTCGGGAGACAGACAGGAGACAGTCGGGAGACAGACAGGAGAAAGTTGGGAGACCGATAGGAGACAGTCAGGGGACAGTCGGAGACAGACAGGAGAAAGTCGGGAGACAGATAGGAGACAGTCGGGAGACAGACAGGACACATACAGGAGACAGATGGGAGACAGACAGGAGACAGACAGGAGACAGCAGGTTTTATGTGCGTGTTTACCTGTGATGATGTCCTCAATGGCGCCGTCTTTTCCTTCGTAAACATGGCGGCTGTCCTTTCCCTGTCGTCGTCTGAGCTCTGAGAGCAACTCCTGCTGCTGTTTCTTCCCCCCGTGGGGGGGGGACTGGGGGGGGGCAATGTTAGGACCTCAAATACCACTTTCAAATCTCACAACAGGTGACAGACATGTTGAACAATGCTCTATACTTTCAATAAGTAAATAAACAACAGAACTACACCCCTAAAGGTCATAGGTCCCAACAGAACTAAACTAAAGGTCATAGGTCCCAACAGAACTAAACTAAAGGTCATAGGTCCCAACAGAACTAAACACCTAAAGGTCATAGGTCCCAACAGAACTAAACTAAAGGTCATAGGTCCCAACAGAACTAAACTAAAGGTCATAGGTCCCAACAGAACTAAACTAAAGGTCATAGGTCCCAACAGAACTAAACTAAAGGTCATAGGTCCCAACAGAACTAAACCCCTAAAGGTCATAGGTCCCAAAAGAACTAAACCCCTAAAGGTCATAGGTCCCAACAGAACTAAACTAAAGGTCATAGGTCCCAACAGAACTAAACTAAAGGTCATAGGTCCCAACAGAACTAAACTAAAGGTCATAGGTCCCAACAGAACTAAACCCCTAAAGGTCATAGGTCCCAAAAGAACTAAACCCCTAAAGGTCATAGGTCCCAACAGAACTAAACTAAAGGTCATAGGTCCCAACAGAACTAAACAAAAGGTCATAGGTCCCAACAGAACTAAACTAAAGGTCATAGGTCCCAACAGAACTAAACCCCTAAAGGTCATAGGTCCCAACAAAACTAAACTAAAGGTCATAGGTCCCAACAGAACTAAACCCCTAAAGGTCATAGGTCCCAACAGAACTAAACTAAATGTCATAGGTCCCAACAGAACTAAACTAAAGGTCATAGGTCCCAACAAAACTAAACTAAAGGTCATAGGTCCCAACAGAACTAAACTAAAGGTCATAGGTCCCAACAGAACTAAACTAAAGGTCATAGGTCCCAACAGAACTAAACTAAATGTCATAGGTCCCAACAGAACTAAACCCCTAAAGGTCATAGGTCTCAACAGAACTAAACCCCTAAAGGTCATAGGTCCCAACAGAACTAAACTAAAGGTCATAGGTCCCAACAGAACTAAACCCCTAAAGGTCATAGGTCCCAACAAAACTAAACTAAAGGTCATAGGTCCCAACAGAACTAAACCCCTAAAGGTCATAGGTCCCAACAGAACTAAACTAAATGTCATAGGTCCCAACAGAACTAAACTAAAGGTCATAGGTCCCAACAAAACTAAACTAAAGGTCATAGGTCCCAACAGAACTAAACTAAAGGTCATAGGTCCCAACAGAACTAAACTAAATGTCATAGGTCCCAACAGAACTAAACCCCTAAAGGTCATAGGTCTCAACAGAACTAAACCCCTAAAGGTCATAGGTCCCAACAGAACTAAACTAAAGGTCACAGGTCCCAACAGAACTAAATTAAAGGTCATCAGTCCCAACAGAACTAAACCCCTAAAGGTCATAGGTCCCAACAGAACTAAACCCTTAAAGGTCATAGGTCCCAACATAACTAAACTAAAGGTCATAGGTCCCAACATAACTAAACCCCTAAAGGTCATAGGTCCCAACAGAACTAAACTAAAGGTCATAGGTCCCAACAGAACTAAACTAAAGGTCACAGGTCCCAACAGAACTAAACCCCTAAATGTCATAGGTCCCAACAGAACTAAACTAAAGGTCATAGGTCCCAACAGAACTAAACCCCTAAAGGTCATAGGTTCCAACAGAACTAAACCACTAAAGGTCATAGGTCCCAACAGAACTAAACCCCTAAAGGTCATAGGTCCCAACAGAACTAAACTAAAGTTCATAGGTCCCAACAGAACTAAACTAAAGGTCATAGGTCCCAACAGAACTAAATCCCTAAAGGTCATAGGTCCCAAAAGAACTAAACCCCTAAAGGTCATAGGTCCCAAAAGAACTAAACCACTAAAGGTCATAGGTCCCAACAGAACTAAACCCCTAAAGGTCATAGGTCCCAACAGAACTAAACTAAAGTTCATAGGTCCCAACAGAACTAAACTAAAGGTCATAGGTCCCAACAGAACTAAATCCCTAAAGGTCATAGGTCCCAAAAGAACTAAACCCCTAAAGGTCATAGGTCCCAAAAGAACTAAACCACTAAAGGTCATAGGTCCCAACAGAACTAAACCCCTAAAGGTCATAGGTCCCAACAGAACTAAACTAAAGGTCATAGGTCCCAACAGAACTAAACTAAAGGTCATAGGTCCCAACAGAACTAAACTAAAGGTCATAGGTCCCAACAGAACTAAACCCCTAAAGGTCATAGGTCCCAACAGAACTAAACTAAAGGTCATAGGTCCCAACAGAACTAAACCCCTAAAGGTCATAGGTCCCAACAGAACTAAACCGCTAAAGGTCATAGGTCCCAACAGAACTAAACTAAAGATCATAGGTCCCAACAGAACTAAACCCCTAAAGGTCATAGGTCCCAACAGAACTAAACCGCTAAAGGTCATAGGTCCCAACAGAACTAAACTAAAGGTCACAGGTCCCAACAGAACTAAACCCCTAAAGGTCATAGGTCCCAGTCTGACCTTGGTCTCCTCCTGGTCCTCGTCCTCTTGTTCCAGTTTCTCCAACAACATTTGTTCCTGACGCCTCCTCTGCTCGTTCTCCTCCTCCGCCAGCTATACACACATTAAGTACACAGCACACATTAAATACACGTTAAATACACATTAAATACACATTAAACACACACACCATGTTCTAGTCTGAGACATAAACATCAAAGGTACCGTGTAGGGTTAGGGGGTCTACTCACCCTGTGGATTAGATGGTTAGGGGGTCTACTCACACTGTGGGTTGGGGGTTAGGGGGTCTACTCAATCTGTGGGTTAGGGGGTTTGGGGTCTACTCACCCTGTGGGTTAGGGGGGGGTACTCACCCTGTGGGTTAGGGGGGTCTACTCACCCTGTGGGTTAGGGGTTAGGGGGGTACTCACCCTGTGGGTTAAGGGGTTAGGGGGGGTCTACTCACCCTGTGGGTTAGGGGGTTAGGGGGGTCTACTCACCCTGTGGGTTAAGGGGTTAGGGGGGGTCTACTCACCCTGTGGGTTAGGGGGGTCTACTCACCCTGTGGGTTAAGGGGTTAGGGGGGTCTACTCACCCTGTGGGTTAGGGGGGTCTACTCACCCTGTGGGTTAAGGGGTTAGGGGGGTCTACTCACCCTGTAGGCTTTAATGAAACGGACGAAGATCGGGAAGAAGACGGACGGTGGCATTGTCTTGGAACTCTCGCCAAAAAATTTCACCACGTCTTCAAATGCGTCCTGAAGTAAATACAGACAGGTTAAATATCAGCACATGAGTTACAACAGGAACCCTCTGCCTGTGTGTCTGTGTGTGTCTCTTTGTGTCTGTGTGTGTCTCTTTGTGTGTGTCTGTGTGTGTGTCTCTTTGTGTTTGTGTGTGTATGTCTCTTTGTGTCTGTGTGTGTGTCTGTGTGCTTGTGTGTCTGTGTGCTTGTGTGTCTGTGTTTGTGTGTGTCTTTTTCTGTATGTGTGATTGTGTCTCTGTCTGTGTGTCTGTCTGTGTGTGTGTGTCTCTTTCTGTCTGTGTGCTTGTGTCTCTGTGTGTCTGTATGTGTCTGTGTGCTTGTGTCTCTTTCTGTTTGTCTGTGTGTCTGTGTCTCTTTGTGTCTGTGTGTCTCTTTGTGTCTGTGTGTGTGTCTCTCTCTCTGTGTCTGTGTGTGTATGTCTCTTTCTGTTTGTCTGTGTGTCTGTGTCTCTTTGTGTGTGTATGTCTCTTTGTGTTTGTGTATGTCTCTGTGTCTGTGTATGTCTCTTTGTGCTAGTGTGTCTGTGTTTGTGTGTCTGTGTGTCTCTCTTTGTGTCTGTGTGCTTGTGTCTCTGTCTGTCCGTCTGTGTGTCTGTGTCTCTTTGTGTCTGTGTGTGTCTCTTTGTGTGTGGTGTGTGTCTGTGTGTGTGTGCTTGTCTCTGTGTGTGTGTGTGTGTGTGTGTGTGTGTGTGTGTGTGTGTGTGTGTGTGTGTGCTGAGTCACCTGAGCGATGCGTGCGTCCTCCTGCAGTTTGCTGAGTCGTGACTCGTGTCTGCTGATGAAGTCTTTGAGCGTGGCGTTGTGAAGCACGCTGAACTCCCTCCAGGTTAACTCCATGCCGCGCTGCAGCTCCTTCACATCACACAGCACGTTCTCCAGACTCACTGGGGGGACACAGACACAGACAGGTGTGTGTTTGCTGCGCTCGGATTGGCCAGCCAGGCCTGTTTAATTCAAGGTTTTCTCCAGGCGAGGACAGAGCGGGCTCTGATTGGCTGACAGACTGACCTGCGGCCGCCTTGTCGACGTAGTGCAGCTCGTTGTAGAACAGAGCCTTGGCCGGATATTTCTCTCTCACCACGTTGGAGATGTAATGGAGCAGCGTCTGCGTCCGGTCTGTCGACTTAGTGTCCAGCAGCTGGAAGACAAAAACACATTTACACTGTGTGTGTGTGTGTGTGTGTCTCCATGTGTGTGCGAGTGTGTCTCTGTGTGTGTGTGTTACCAGGTCTAAACTCTGCAGTTTGAATCCGTACACCGCTCCTCTCTTACTGCTGTTCATGTAGTTCCCCAGAGCCAAGATGATCTACAGAAACAACAGGGACAAGTGTAGTGTCACTATATATATATATATATATATATATATATATATATATATATATATATATATATATACACACACACAGATGTTATTCTAATATGTGTTAATGATTAAATGCAGACTAACCTCCAGGATCTTCTTCAGCTTCTGAGACGATTTGATAGAAACTGAAGCAGCTATGATGGCGTGGAGTTGCTACGAGGAAACACAACAAAGAGACAGGTCACATCTACTTGTGAGGTCTGTTACACCACAGATGCATTCTGGGATTGGAGAGAAACTCTCTGTGTTTGCATTTCTATAAACCAATCACAGTTGTCTTGGGCGGAGCTGATCTCCAGACACAGCGATGGTGACTCTGCTAAATAGTCCCTGGAAGGATCTTGTTCTGATGGAACGTTCACCCTGTCTCTGCCTGTCTGTCTCTGCCTGTCTGTCTCTCTACCTCTCTGTCTCTATCTGTTACTCTGCCTGTCTGTCTCTTACCGTGGTTACCATCTGAACGTTGTCGGAGAAGTTTCCTACGAAGGTCATGATGTTCATGTCTCTACCTGTCTGTCTCAATCTGTCTCTACCTGTCTGTCTCTCTATCTGTCTGTCTCTTACCGGGGTTAGCATCTGAACGTTGTCGGAGAAGTTTCCCATGAAGGTCATGATGGTCATGCGCTGGTTGAGGCGTTCGATGCGGCTGAACTGCATCATGAAGCGGTCCTCGTCGCTCAGAGCCTCCACAGGTTTTCTGTCCCTCTCGTATTGCCGTAGAAGCTTCACCTCGGCCTCCGTCGGCAGGAAACGCATCAGACACTCCACGAAGTCAACCCGTACCGACCGCAAGTCAAAGCTGCACAGACACAGGTGAAGCACAGAGGAGACACAGGGGAAACACAGGGGAAACACAGAGGAGACACAGAGGAAACACAGGGGAAACACAGGGGAAACACAGGGGAAACACAGAGGAGACACAGGGGAAACACAGAGGAGACACAGAGGAAACACAGGAAACACAGGGAAGACACAGAGGAGACACAGGGGAAACACAGGGGAGATACAGAGTAGACACAGGGGAAACACAGAGGAGACACAGGGGAGACACAGGTGAAGCACAGAGGAGACACAGGGGAAACACAGAGGAGACACAGAGGAAACACAGGGGAAACGGGGGAAACACAGAGGAAACAGGGGAAACACAGAGGCAACACAGGGGAAACGCAGAGGAAACGGGAAACAGAGGCAACACAGAGGTAACACAGGGGAAACGCAGAGGAAACACAGGGGAAAGGGAAATGCAGATGAAATGCAGGGGAAACACACAGGCAACACAGGGAAAACGGTTTAAATAAAGACTGCTTGTACTGGTCTTACTGTTACTGGCAGACAGTATACTACTTGTACCGGTCTTAATGTTACTAGCAGACAGTATACTGCTTGTACTGGTCTTACTGTTACTAGCAGACAGTATACTGCTTGTACTGGTCTTACTGTTACTAACAGACGTTATACTGCTTGTACTGGTCTTACTGTTACTAACAGACGTTATACTGCTTGTACTGATCTTACTGTTACTGGCAGACATTATACTACTTGTACTGGTCTTACTGTTACTAACAGACGTTATACTGCTTGTACTGGTCTTACTGTTACTAACAGACGTTATACTGCTTGTACTGATCTTACTGTTACTGGCAGACATTATACTACTTGTACTGGTCTTACTGTTACTAACAGACGTTATACTGCTTGTACTGGTCTTACTTTTACTGGCAGACATTATACTACTTGTACTGGTCTTACTGTTACTAACAGACAGTATACTGCTTGTACTGGTCTTACTGTTACTAACAGACGTTATACTGCTTGTACTGGTCTTACTGTTACTAACAGACGTTATACTGCTTGTACTGGTCTTACTGTTACTGGCAGACATTATACTACTTGTACTGGTCTTACTGTTACTAACAGACAGTATACTGCTTGTACTGGTCTTACTGTTACTAACAGACGTTATACTGCTTGTACTGGTCTTACTGTTACTAACAGACGTTATACTGCTTTTACTGGTCTTACTGTTACTGGCAGACATTATACTACTTGTACTGGTCTTACTGTTACTAACAGACGTTATACTGCTTGTACTGGTCTTACTGTTACTGGCAGACATTATACTACTTGTACTGGTCTTACTGTTACTAACAGACGTTATACTGCTTGTACTGGTCTTACTGTTACTGGCAGACATTATACTACTTGTACTGGTCTTACTGTTACTAACAGACGTTATACTGCTTGTACTGGTCTTACTGTTACTGGCAGACGTACTGCTTGCACTGGTCTTACTGTTACTGGCAGACATTATACTACTTGTACTGGTCTTACTGTTACTAACAGACGTTATACTGCTTGTACTGGTCTTACTGTTACTGGCAGACGTACTGCTTGCACTGGTCTTACTGTTACTGGCAGACACTGTACTGCTTGTACTGGTCTTACTGTTACTGGCGGACATTATACTGCTTGTACTGGTCTTACTGTTACTAACAGACGTTATACTGCAGAGTTTAAATAGAGAGCTTCAGATGTTACTGATAAAACATTATAGCTCTTGTGTTGTTCACGTAGTACCGGGGGACCTACGTGTTGATGGCGCGGCAGATGACCTCTGACCCCTGGCCGGCCTTCCTCAGAGTGATGGCCAGGTTTTTGGACCGGTTAGCGTCCAGCAGAGACACTTTGGACGGAGCTTTCTGAGGGAGTTTCTGTCGGGACAGAGTCAGGTCCACCGCGGGACCCTGAGCCTTTGTCTTAAACATCTCCTCAAACTCCTCCACGTTCAGATCCTGGGAGACAGACAGGTACAGAGAGACAGAAAAGGTAGTTAAACAGACTCTTCCACATTCAGATCCTGGGAGACACACAGGTACAGAGAGACAGACAGGTAGTTAAACAGACTCTTCCACATTCAGATCCTGGGAGACAGACAGGTAGTTAAACAGACTCTTCCACATTCAGATCCTGGGAGACAGACAGGTACAGAGAGACAGATGGGTAGATAAAAAGACTCCTCCACGTTCAGATCCTGGGAGACAGACAGGTACAGAGAGACAGATCCTGGGAGACAGACAGGTACAGGCAGACAGATCCTTGGAGACAGACAGGTACAGAAAGACAGACGGGTAGTTAAACTGTCTCTGTGTCTGTCTCCATATCTCTGTCTGTCTCTCTGTGTGTCTCTCCGTGTGTCTCTCTGTCTGTCTCTCTGTGTTTCTCTGTCTGTCTCTCCGTGTGTCTGTCTCTCTGTGTGTCTCTGTCTCTCTCCGTGTGTCTCTCTGTGTGTCTCTGTGTCTGTCTTTCTACGTATCTCTGTCTGTCTCTCTGTGTGTGTGTCTGTCTCTCCGTGTCTCTCTGTGTGTCTCTCTGTCTGGCTCTCTGTGTCTGTCTCTGTCTGTCTCTCTGTGTCTGTCTCTCTGTGTCTGTGTTTCTACGTATCTCTGTCTGTCTCTCTGTGTGTGTGTCTATCTCTCTGTGTCTCTCTGTCTCTCTGTGTGTCTCTCTGTCTGGCTCTCTGTGTATCTCTGTGTCTGTCTGTCTCTCTGTGTATCTCTGTGTGTCTCTGTATCTGTCTCTCTGTGTGTGTGTCTGTGTCTGTCTCTCTGTCTCTCTGTGTGTCTCTCTGTCTGGCTCTCTGTGTATCTCTGTGTCTGTCTGTCTCTCTGTGTATCTCTGTGTGTCTCTGTATCTGTCTCTCTGTGTGTCTCTGTGTCTGTCTCTCTGTGTCTGTCTGGCTCTCTGTGTGTTTCGGTGTCTGTCTCTCCGTGTCTTTGTCTGTCTCTCTGTGTCTCTCTGTCTGCTTCTCTGTGTGTCTCAGTGTCTGTCTCTCCGTGTCTTTGACTGTCTCTCTGTGTCTCTCTGTGTGTCTCTCTGTCATTCTGTGTGTCTCTCTGTCTCTCTGTGTCTCTGTCTGTCTCTCTGTGTCTGTCTCTCTGTGTGTCTCTGTCTCTCTGTGTCTGTCTGTCTCTCTGTGTGCCTCTCTGTGTGTCTCTGTGTCTGCCTCTCTGTGTCTGTCTCTCTGTGTCTGTCTCTCTGTGTGTCTCTGTGTCTGTCTCTCTGTGTCTGTCTCTCTCTGTGTCTGTCTCTCTGTGTATGTCTCTCTGTGTGTCTCTGTGTCTGTCTCTCTGTGTCTGTCTCTCTGTGTCTGTCTGTCTCTCTTTGTGCCTCTCTGTGTGTCTCTGTGTCTGCCTCTCTGTGTCTCTGTGTCTGTCTCTCTGTGTGTCTCTGTGTCTGTCTCTCCGTGTCTCTGTCTGTCTCTCTGTGTATGTGTGTCTGTCTCTCTGTGTGTCTGCCTGTCTCTCCGTGTGTCTCTGTGTCTGTCTCTATGTCTCCATGTCTCCGTGTCTCTCTCTCTGTCTCTGTCTTACCTGCAGGATTGCCTCGTCGTCGATGTCGTTAAAGACGGTCCCGTTGATCTGACTCGGCTTCAGAGCGACCCAGTTCAACACCGGCATCCGGAACTTCGTCTGGATCGGCTTCTTTATCTTCACCGCTGCACAGAGAGACAGACAGGTGAGCAGGGAGAGAGGTGGGCAGGGAGACAGGTGAGCAGGGAGACAGACATGTACGCAGGGAGAGGTGAGCAGGGAGACAGACAGGTGATCAAGGAGACACGTGAACAGAGATAGAGGTGAGCAGGAAGACAGACAGGTGGGCAGGGAGACAGGTGAACAGGAAAACAGGTGGGCAGGGAGACAGGTGGGCAGGGAGACAGACAGGTGAACAGGGAGACAGGTGAGCAGGGATGATGGTATGTTTAAATGTGTAAGGATTGTAGTGAACTTACAGAATAACTTGAGAGGGCCCTCTGTCAGCAGAACAGAGAAACACAAGCATCAGATTATAGTTCATATTTACCATCTGTTTGTGTACAGTTTGTGAAGGCATCTTTTATACTACGGTCAGTGAAGGCATCGTTTAAACTACAGCCTGTGAAGGCATCGTTTAAAATACAGTCTGTGAAGGCATTGTTTAAAATACAGTCTGTGAAGGCATTGTTTAAAATACAGTCTGTGAAGGCATCGTTTAAACTACAGTCTGTGAAGGCATCGTTTAAACTACAGCCAGTGAAGGCATCGTTTATACTACAGTCTGTGAAGGCACCGTTTATACTACGGTCAGTGAAGGCATTGTTTATACTACGGTCAGTGAAGGCATCGTTGACAGCGTGCAGTCGGGTGGTTACCTGCGAGTCCGGAGTTAAAGATGACGGTTGGTGACCCCCCCGAGCCTGGGAGGGGTGGGGCTACAGGGGGGAGGGGGGGGCATGGGGAGGGTGGAGGAGTGGTCGTTGGTCCGACAGGGAGGGGAGGAGGGGGAGGAGGGGAGGAGCCATGGGCGGAGGGCCAGGGAAGGACTCTATAAAGAAGAGAAGAAGAAATGAAGTGGTCAGTGTTGTTTTAATGTTAACGGAGTTAGAACATGTTCTGATCAGGTGATCTATATCAGCGTTGTGATTGGTGGAACTGACGCTCACCTGTGCCTGGCATTGGTGGCGGGGGAGGGGGGGGGCGGCATCCCTGGAGCCCCGCCCATCCCTGGTCCCATGCTGTGATAGGCTACGGTCTCTGGAGCCCCGCCCATCCCTGGTCCCATGCTGTGATAGGCTACGGTCTCTGGACTGAGGTAAGCAACATTAATTAGCACTCATTATCAAACCCAGACAGCTTTAAGTGAATATCCAGTTTCCTTCTCCGCTGCCATGGAAACGGCTGCCACCGGTTTCTAAAATCAGAGTTCTCAGAGCTAGATAACTCCGTTAGTAACCGGGGGATTCCTCCATGTTTACATCGGGTTACTCGTCTGCACATGCTCCGTAGGTTTTAACTGCCCTGCAGTGGTTTCTGACCCGAAATAGAAGACAAGTCAGTTTAAAGGTACCAAACGCTATTGTTGGGACTTTGTAAATTCTAACGTGTTCTAGACTTACTACTATCTGTAAAGGGTCCTGAGACCACTAGACTATCTGTAAAGGGTCCTGAGACCACTAGAAAAAAGTACAGTTACCCAAAACTGAAAAATAATGTACATTTCAGAATTTTACAAAAAGGCCTTTTTCAGGGAACAAGTAATGGGTAAACAAGGTAAAGTTGTTCTGCAGCAATGGAGGTTGATCAAGCTTTGAAAGTTGGTGCTACCAATTCCCCCAGGTGTTCACACTGGTCTGGATTACTTACAGCCCCTCTGTTTGGATAAAGTATTGTTGGAACACACTGTGGTACCGTACCCTCATGAGTATTATATGAACAGTATTGTACTGCAGAAAGTAGTGTGTTGCTATAAAAATGGCGGGAAAAGGGCAATTAACAATGGAAGAGAGACAGACCATCAAAGGGTCCTGAGACCACTAGACTATCTGTAAAGGGTCCTGAGACCACTAGACTATCTGTAACAGGTCCTGAGACCACTAGACTACCCGTAAAGGGTCCTGAGATCACTAGACTATCTGTAACGGGTCCTGAAATAACTAGACTACCTGTAAAGGGTCCTGAGATCACTAGACTATCTGTAAAGGGTCCTCAGATAACTAGACTATCTGTAAAGGGTCCTGAGATCACTAGACTATTTGTAAAGGGTCCTGAGATCACTAGACTATCTGTAAAGGGTCCTGAGATCACTAGACTATCTGTAAAGGGTCCTGAGATCACTAGACTATCTGTGTAACGGGGTCCTGAGATAACTAGACTATCTGTAAAGGGTCCTGAGATCACTAGACTGCCTGTAAAGGGTCCTGAGACCACTAGACTACCTGTAAATGGTCCTGAGACCACTCGACTATCCTGTAAACGGTCCTGAGGTCACTAGACTATCTGTAAAGGGTCCTGAGATCACTAGACTATCTGTAAAGGGTCCTGAGATCACTAGACTATCTGTAACGGGTCCTGAGATAACTAGACTATCTGTAAAGGGTCCTGAGATCACTAGACTGCCTGTAAAGGGTCCTGAGACCACTAGACTATCCTGTAAACGGTCCTGAGGTCACTAGACTACCTGTAAAGGGTCCTGAGGTCACTAGACTCTCTGTAAAGGGTCCTGAGACCACTAGACTACCCGTAAAGGGTCCTGAGACTACTAGACTACCCGTAAAGGGTCCTGAGACCACTAGACTACCTGTAAAGGGTCCTGAGACCACTAGACTACCTGGAAAGGGTCCTGAGACCACTAGACACTCTGTAAAGGGTCCTGAGATCACTAGACTCTCTGTAAAGGCTCCTGAGACCACTAGACTACCTGTAAAGGGTCCCGAGACCACTAGACTCTCTGTAAAGGGTCCCGAGACCACTAGACTCTCTGTAAAGGGTTCTGAGACCACTAGACTCTCTGTAAAGGCTCCTGAGACCACGAGACTACCTGTAAAGGGTCCTGAGACCACTCGACTATCCTGTAAACGGTCCTGAGGTCACTAGACTACCTGTAAAGGGTCCTGAGACCACTCGACTATCCTGTAAAGGGCCCTGAGACCACTAGACTACCTGTAAAGGGTCCTGAGACCACTAGACTCTCTGTAAAGGCTCCTGAGACCACTAGACCCTCTGTAAATGCTCCTAAGACCACTCAACTATCCTGTAAAGGGCCCTGAGACCACTAGACTACCTGTAAAGGGTCCTGAGACCACTCGACTATCCTGTAAAGGGCCCTGAGACCACTAGACTCTCTGTAAAGGGTCCTGAGACCACTAGACTCTCTGTAAAGGGTCCTGAGACCACTAGACTAGCAGTACTGTGTCTCACCTGGGGGACAGGTTGGGGCAGGGAGGGGGGGAGGGTGAGGCAGACTCCCCCACCCCCCCATCCCCCTCCCCTCTGGGTGGTTGGGGGGCTCCAGGTCCTCCGGCCTGCTGGGCCTCCTGGGCCTGGCGCTCCAGACGGGTCTGGCGCCGGATGGTCTGGTCCTTCTCCCGAACCATCCTCCTCAGGGTGTGGACCGTGGAGTTAGTACTCGCATACACATCCTGTACAAATACTACTCATTACTACACATACACTACACATATACTATACAGATACTACACAGATACTACACATATAGTCTGGTACTCATAACTACCCTAACCCTCCTCAGGGTGTGGACCGTGGAGCTGGTGCTTGCATACACTGCAGAGATACTCTGGTACTTTACTACAAATACTCTGGTACTTTACTACACATCCTGCAGAAATACTCATTACTACACATACACTACTGGTCAAAACTTTTAGAACACTCCAATTTTTCTAGTTTTTTATTGAAATCTTAGCTGTTCAAGTCCAATGAATAACTTGAAATTGTGCAAAGGTAAATGGTGAACTGCCTGAGGTTAAAACAAAAGTAAGGTTACCCAAAACTGAAAAATAATGTACATTTCAGAATTTTACAAAAAGGCCTTTTTCAGGGAACAAGAAATGGGTTAACAATGTAAAGCTGTTCTGCAGCAATGGAGGTTGATCAAGCTTTGAAAGTTGGTGCTACCAATTCCCCCAGGTGTTCACACTGGTCTGGATTACTTACACCCCCTCTGTTTGGATAAAAGTATTGTTGGAACACACTGTGGTACCGTACCCTCGTGAGCATTATATGAACAGTATTGTACTGCAGAAAGTAGTGTGTTGCTATAAAAATGTTGGGAAAAAGGCAATTAACAATGGAAGAGAGACAGACCATCATAACACTTAAGAATGTTGGTCTTTCCTACAGAGAAATTGCAAAGAAAGTCAAGGTGTCAGTGAGTACAGTATTCTTCACCATCAAAAGGCACTTAGAAACTGGATGAGACTCTGACAGGAAGAGGTCTGGCAGACCCAAAGCCACAACAGAATCAGAAGACAAGTTTCTGAGAGTCAACAGCTTGCGTGATAGGTGGCTCACAGGACAACAGCTTCAAGCACAGCTTAATAGTGGTCGTAATAAGAAGTCTCAGTTTCAACTGGAAAGAGAAGACTTGGAGCTGCAGGTTTGATAGGTCCAGTTGCAGCAAGAAAGCCATTGGTAAGTAGTCAGAATAAGAAAAAGAGGCTTGCCTGGGCCAAGAAACATCGGCAATGGACTACTGAAGACTGGAAGAAGGTGCTATGGACTGATGAATCAAAATTTGAAATCTTTGGTTCATCACGCAGGATTTTTGTATGCCCTGGAGTAGGCGAAAGGATGGTTCCTCAGTGTGTGACATCAACTGTCAAACATGGAGGAGGAAGCGTGATGGTCTGGGGCTGTTTTGCTGGATCCAGGGTCGGTGATTTGTACAGAGTGAAAGGCATCCTGAACCAAAACGGCTACCACAGCATTTTGCAGCGCCATGCAGTACCCTCTGGTATGGGCCTAGTTGGTCAGGGGTTCATCCTACAGCGAGATAATGACCCAAAACATAAGTCCAAGCTATGTCAGAACTACCTTAGCAAAAAAAGAACAAAATGGTAAGCTTAAAAACCTGGAGTGGCCAGCACAGTCCACAGACTTAAACCCCATTGAGCTGGTTTGGGATGAACTGGACAGAAAAGTGAAAGCAAAGCAACCTACAAGTGCCACACATTTATGGGAACTTCTACAACAGAGTTGGGAAGAACTTTCTGAAGAATATTTGATTTCCATTTGTTCTATTCTTTCATTTCAGAGTACAATAAGACATTGAACTGCATGAATTTCAATAAAAACCTGGAAAAACTGGGGTGTTCTAAAACTATATATATATATATATATATATATATATATATATATATATATATATATATATATATATATATTTTAAGGCTTGGACCCCTAACTACATCATCATAAACAACTGTTTCTGTCTCCATGGTGACCAAATGTGTGTCTGGTCTCCATAGTTACAGGAAGACTGACCCGGATGTGGTCCAGCTCCTTGTTGGTTTGCATCAGCTGTTTCTCCAGCTCAACGATCTTCAGCATTGCTTCATTCTCCACGTCCAGCAGACGCTCCGACATCTGAGTGAGAGACAGGTACACAGAGAGAGAGACAGGTCAGGGAGACAGCTAACCAGAGAGACAGGTACACAGGAATAACGATCTTCAGCATCGCTTCATTCTCCACGTCCAGCAGACGCTCCGACATATGAGAGATAGACGGGTCAGTGAGAGAGAGACACAGGTACACAGAGAGACAGGTCAGACAGACAGCTAAACAGAGAGACAGGTCAGACAGCTAAACAAAGAGAC
>NC_041354.1:364972-417472 GCF_004354835.1 Perca flavescens | reverse complement strand
CTGTGTGTTCGGCCATCAGCTGTGTGTTTGGTCATCAGCTGTGTGTTTGGTCATCAGCTGTGTGTTTGGTCATCAGCTGTGTGTTTGGCCATCAGCTGTGTGCTCGGTCATCAGCTGTGTGTTTGGTCATCAGCTGTGTGTTTGGTCATCAGCTGTGTGTTTGGTCATCAGCTGTGTGTTTGGTCATCAGCTGTGTGTTTGGCCATCAGCTGTGTGTTTGGTCATCAGCTGTGTGTTCGGCCATCAGCTGTGTGTTTGGTCATCAGCTGTGTGTTTGGTCATCAGCTGTGTGTTTGGTCATCAGCTGTGTGCTCGGCCATCAGCTGTGTGTTTGGTCATCAGCTGTGTGTTTGGTCATCAGCTGTGTGTTTGGCCATCAGCTGTGTGTTTGGTCATCAGCTGTGTGTTTGGCCATCAGCTGTGTGTTTGGTCATCAGCTGTGTGTTCGGCCATCAGCTGTGTGTTTGGTCATCAGCTGTGTGTTTGGTCATCAGCTGTGTGTTTGGTCATCAGCTGTGTGTTTGGCCATCAGCTGTGTGTTTGGTCATCAGCTGTGTGTTTGGCCATCAGCTGTGTGCTCGGCCATCAGCTGTGTGTTTGGTCATCAGCTGTGTGTTTGGTCATCAGCTGTGTGTTTGGTCATCAGCTGTGTGTTTGGCCATCAGCTGTGTGCTCGGCCATCAGCTGTGTGTTTGGTCATCAGCTGTGTGTTTGGTCATCATCTGTGTGTTCGGTCATCAGCTGTGTGTTCGGCCATCAGCTGTGTATTCGGCCATCAGCTGTGTGTTCGGCCATCAGCTGTGTGTTCGGCCATCAGCTGTGTGTTCGGCCATCAGCTGTGTGTTCGGCCATCAGCTGTGTGCTCGGCCATCAGCTGTGTGTTTGGTCATCATCTGTGTGTTCGGCCATCAGCTGTGTGTTCGGCCATCAGCTGTGTGTTCGGCCATCAGCTGTGTATTCGGCCATCAGCTGTGTGCTCGGCCATCAGCTGTGTGTTTGGTCATCATCTGTGTGCTCGGCCATCAAGTGTTATTTCAGACTGGACGTGCTGCGATGATAGCTCCGTTCACAACCACAAAACACACAGATCACTTTGGTCTCGTCAATGGAACCATTTGGCAACTTTTTAAAAGTAAACTTTCCATTCAGAATCTTATTGGCATCCATTTTGGCATCTCATGCTTGCCATCCACTCAAAACGTAACGTTAGCCTGCTAGTCATTTGTGCGGCGTGCCTGTTGTTTAGTTTCCGGTCTAGCTAGATCTGATGTTGTAGTTTTTCTAACGTTACTAGTTGTTGCAAAAGCATGTGAAAAAAACTACAAAGTTTGCTAGGCCAAAAAGGACATTAATCTTGCACAAAAAAATTGATGCCATTAAAACGGGTTTGCGTTAATGCCGTTAATAACGCATTTAACTGACGGCGCTAGTTTTAATGTTAAATATACATGTAGCACAGTATAGCCTAAATGTATCTGTGGATCGCTACCTTAGTGGCTACGTGAGTGGCTACCGTAGTGGCTAAGTTAGTGGCTACGTGAGTGGCTACCTTAGTGGCTACGTGAGTGGCTACCTTAGTGGTTACCTTAGTGGCTACGTGAGTGGCTACGTTAGTGGCTACGTGAGTGGCTACCTTACCTACAGGCCAGTAAGCATGTCATCAATGAGTACATTTAAAAACAAATCACAAATAGGAAGATTTATCTTTGCTAATAATATGTTGGACTCATGTTTATGTGTATTTTCATACATATCTTTTGAAAAAAAAATATTAAAGAATAACTTGGGCCCCTGCAGTAACTCTGAGGACCCCCTAAGGGTCCCGGACCCCCTGTTGGAGACCTCTGCTTTATTTTGATTGTCAGAATGGAACTTGGGACATAACCTTTGAGTTTAGATGTGACCCAGTGACATAACCTTTGAGTTTAGCTGTGACACAGTGACATAACCTTTGAGTTTAGATGTGACCCAGTGACATAACCTTTGAGTTTAGCTGTGACACAGTGACATAACCTTTGAGTTTAGATGTGACCCAAACCTTTGAGTTTAGAGTTTAGATTTAGATGACCCAGTGACATAACCTTTGAGTTTAGCTGTGACACAGTGACATTAGTGACAAAACCGTTGAGTTTAGATGTGACCCAGTGACATAACCTTTGAGTTTAGCTGTGACGTAGTGACATAACCTTTGAGTTTAGCTGTGACATGGTGTGAGATGTGTGTGTGTGAGTCGTGTTTCCTGACCTGGGGTTTCTGTTGTTGAGGCTGAGGGCGATCTCGTTGACGGCGTGCGGATGTGACATCACCATGTTGAATCCATACTGAGGAAGAGGAGCACACACAGTTGAAGATCAGACTGAAACTACTTCCTGTTTGTAATCTAAAGAGGGGAAGTGTTACCTGGTAGTTCATGATGGCTCTCAGACACATGACGCAAACATGGACGTCGTCTTTCTTACACACAAGTCGGGAGTTCTTGAGAGTCCGGCGACTGGGCAGCGTGTTGGAGCGAGTCACGATCGCCGAGCTGCCAACACGGAAACATCATAGAAACATCATAGAAACACCATAGGGACATCGTAGAAATATCTTCAGAAACATCGTAGAAACACCGTAGAACATCATAGAGACATCATAGTTAACAAGGGTTATCTGGGAACGTTAGTGTGTGTCTATGTGTTGTACCTGATGTAGTAGTTAGGGTGTAGACATGTCTACGTGTTGTACCTGATGGAGTAGTTAGGGTGTAGACATGTCTACGTGTTGTACCCGATGGACTAGTTAAGGTGTAGACATTTCTACGTCTTGTACCTGATGGAGTAGTTAGGGTGTAGTTATTTCTACATCTTGTACCTGATGGAGTAGTTAGGGTGTAGTTATTTCTACGTCTTGTACCTGATGGAGTAATTAGGGTGTAGATATTTCTACGTCTTGTACCTGATGGAGAAGTTAGGGTGTAGACATTTCTACGTGTTGTACCTGATGGACTAGTTAAGGTGTAGACATTTCTACGTCTTGTACCTGATGGAGTAGTTAGGGTGTAGATATGTCTATGTTGTACCTGATGGAGTAGTTAGGGTGTAGATATATCTAAGTTTTGTACCTGATGGAGTAGTTAGGGTGTAGTTATTTCTACATCTTGTACCTGATTGAGTAGTTAGGGTGTAGTTATTTCTACGTGTTGTACCTGATGGAGTAGTTAGGGTGTAGATATGTCTACGTCTTGTACCTGATGGAGTAGTTAGGGTATAGTTATTTCTACGTTTTGTACCTGATGGAGTAGTTAGGGTAATGTTATTTCTACGTCTTGTACCTGATGGAGTAGTTAGGGTGTAGATATGTCTACATCTTGTACCTGATGGAGTAGTTAGGGTATAGTTATTTCTATGTCTTGTACCTGATGGAGTGGCGAGCGGCGCGCGGTACCGAGGACGATGGCGACGGGAGGCTGCAGTCGCCATGGAGATCCTCGATTGACCGACTCCAGGGAGAGTCGATGGACGAGGCGTCACCGCTGGCCTCCGACTGCTCGCCGTCAAACCTGAACACAGATAGCTAGAACCCTTAAATATCTCCCTTAAATATATCTAACTATAATCTTTAAATATATCTAACTTTAACCCTTAAATATATCTAACTATAACCCTTAAATATATCTAACCCTAACTATAACCTTTAAATATATCTAACTATAACCCTTAAATATAACCCTTAAATATATCTAACTATAACCCTTAAATATATCTAACCCTAACTATAACCTTTAAATATATCTAACTATAACCCTTAAATATAACCCTTAAATATATCTAACTATAACCCTTAAATACATCCCTTAAATATATCTAACTATAACCCTTAAACCTGAACTCAGAGAGTTCTGGTTAGTTTAGTTTACAACAACAACAACAACAACAACAACTACAACAACAACAAGCTCATCTATTTGAGTATCAGCTGATCCTCTAAACATCTTAAATATAAAATGTTCATGTCTTTTAAATATATCTTTTAACTTGACTGCCTTTGACTCTCTAAAATCTACTTACTTATTTTAGGAATCTCTGTGAAATAATGCGTAAAATATAATCTATATATATACAGTACAGGCCAAAAGTTTGGACACACCTTCTCATTCAATGCGTTTTCTTTGTTTTCATGACTATTTACATTGTAGATTCTCACTGAAGGCATCAAAACTATGAATGAACACATATAGAATTATGTACTTAACAAAAAAGTGTGAAATAACTCAAAACATGTCTTATATTTTAGATTCTTCAAAGTAGTCACCCTTTGCTTTTTTTGATAACTCTGCAAACCCTTGGTGTTCTCTCAATGAGCTTCATGAGGTAGTCACCTGAAATGGTTTTACCTTCACAGGTCTGCCTTGTCAGGGTTCATTATTGGAATTTTTTCCCTTATTAATAAAATGCAAAGGGTGGTTACTTTGAAGAATCTAAAATATAAGACATGTTTTCAGTTATTTCACACTTCTTTGTTAAGTACATAATTCCATATGTGTTCATTCATAGTTTTGATGCCTTCAGTGAGAATCTACAATGTAAATAGTCATGAAAATAAAAAGGAAACGCATTGAATGAGAAGGTGTGTCCAAACTTTTGGCCTGTACTGTATAGTGTGTATATATATATAAATATGTGATTTAATTATAGTTAGTTTCAACTCACGTGACGGCGTACTGAGCGAAAGACAAATACTCGACGAGAACGTCCAGACCTCGATTCTCCTCGTTTAGAAACTCTCTGACCCACCTACAGACAGACAGAAGGACAGACAGACAGGCAAACAGTCAGGTTACCAGCCAGGCAGACGGGCAGATAGACAGGCAGACAGGCAGACGGATAGACAGGCAAACAAACAGGTTACCAGACAGACAGACAGACAGACAGACAGGCAGACAGACAGGTTACCAGAGAGAAGGGCCCAGAGAGAGACAGAGAGACAGGTAATCAAAAAGAGAGACAGACGGACAGAAAGATACAGACAGGTAGGCCATCAGACAGACAGACACGCAGGCAGGCCGGCAAGCAGGCAGACAGGTAGGTACCCGATGTGGTTTGTACGAAGAGAAATCTCGAGTTCTCTGAGCATCTGAGTCGACTCCTGAACTCTTCTTCTGAATTTCTGCAGACAGAAAACAAACACGTTTTAGTGTTTTATTCTGAAATCTGGTTATACTTAGTTACCTATCACAGGAAGTCCAGTCTGTTTAAGCTCTAATATCTCATCATATGACATCCAGTCTGTTTAAGCTCTAATATCTCATCACAGGAAGTCCAGTCTGTTTAAGCTCTAATATCTCATCATATGACATCCAGTCTGTTTAAGCTCTAATATCTCATCACAGGAAGTCCAGTCTGTTTAAGCACTAATATCTCATCATATGAAGTCAGTCTGTTTAAGCTCTAATATCTCATCATATGAAGTCAGTCTGTTTAAGCTCTAATATCTCATCACAGGAAGTCCAGTCTGTTTAAGCTCTAATATCTCATCATATGAAGTCAGTCTGTTTAAGCTCTAATATCTCATCATATGAAGCCAGTCTGTTTAAGCTCTAATATCTCATCATATGAAGTCAGTCTGTTTAAGCTCTAATATCTCATCACAGGAAGTCCAGTCTGTTTAAGCACTAATATCTCATCATATGAAGTCAGTCTGTTTAAGCTCTAATATCTCATCATATGAAGCCAGTCTATTTAAGCTGTAATATCTCATCATATGAAGCCAGTCTGTTTAAGCTCTAATATCTCATCATATGAAGTCAGTGTGTTTAATATCTAATATCTCATCATATGAAGTCCAGTTTGTTTAAGCTCTAATATCATCATATGAAGTCAGTGTGTTTAAACTCTAATATCTCATCATATGAACATCACAGGAAGTCCAGTGGGTTTAAAGTTTAAACCCACTGGACTTCCTGTGATGTTGCTATGACATCACAGTCTCACCTTGCGAGTGACGGCCGGGTCGAGGAAGCCTCTCAGTTTCTGGATGTAGGTGTGCGGAGGATTCTTCACCTGAAACCTCTCCTGCATCACACACACAGAGACACACACACACACACAAAGTGTGATCAGATGACATCACACCATTATATGGATGTTTTTTTCTTTGCAAAGACGATACATAAGGACGGCAATATCTAGAGAAGACTAGCCACGCCCCTTTCTGCTTACCTCACGGTTGGAAACGGTTTAAACAACAGTAGAGAAGACTAGCCACGCCCCTTTCTGCTTACCTCACGGTAGGAAACAGTTTAAACAACAGTAGAGAAGACTAGCCACGCCCCTTTCTGTGTTCCTTGCATTTTTCATTTGGTTCGGTTTGCGTTCACGCTGTAAACACACGTCACGTGATCGAGATGCTCGCCTGTTTATTGGACAGAATATCCGAAACTCGCCGACACGAAATAACAAAGCAACACCTTATTTATAACGTCCCGGTTTCTGGTTCTGCTTTAGTGTTTGTAACATTTAGAAAAAGAGAGAGAGAGATAGATAGAGAGATAGATAGATAGGTGGAGAGAGAGATGGATAGATGGTTTGTATAGAGAGATGGATGGATGGTATGTATAGAGAGATGGATTGATGGATAAAGAGAGGGATGGATGGATAGAGAGATGGATGGATGGATAAAGAGAGGGATGGATGGAGAGATGGATGGATGGATAGAGAGAGGGATGGATGGATAGAGAGAGGGATGGATGGATAGAGAGATGGATGGATGGATAAAGAGAGGGATGGATGGAGAGATGGATGGATGGATAGAGAGAGGGATGGATGGATAGAGAGAGGGATGGATGGATAGAGAGATGGATGGATGGATAAAGAGAGGGATGGATGGAGAGATGGATGGATGGATAGAGAGAGGGATGGATGTATGTATGGAGAAGAAGGCTGCCAACCTTACGTTAGATAAGACTCAATGTTTGGATTTGACAACTTGTAAGTTCCCGTTATTAACGTGAGAACGAGGCCGGGAACTTCACCAACAGCTCTTCATCACAGCCTCTCTGTTGCCATAGTTACTGAGCCTTCTCTAAAAGCACAGGTGGCAAACTCTAGGCCCACAAATCAGGCCCCTCCAGCATTTTGATCCGGCCCGCATATCAGTTTAAGTTCACAATACATTGTTCCCTACAGCGCTCTTCACACATTAAATACATGATCAGTTCACTACTTTCATTGAATTTCAGTGTTTTAGTCAATTTTATAACATGTAAAGAAATGTTGATAATAGAAATATGTAGGAAAAAAAGTCCAAAAAGCAGAAATAAAAGTTACAAAAATGTCAAGATAATCTTCAAAAACATGGGAAAAGCTTTTAAAAAAAGTGCAAAAAAATATTGACAGAAACTTCGAAAAAAGTGACAAAATTGTCGAAAAAAATGACCAAGATGTTGGAATTTTTGTTACATTTTGACCCAAAAAAAACAAAAGTCGCTGCAGGTCGACATGGAAGACAGCTCAAGGGTTAAAGAGACGGAGAGTGATGCCAGTATGATCCATCCCATAACTCCCCTTGAGTGCTGAACACGTTTCAGATAACCTGTTAACTAGCCTGACATCAAACCGCTCAGTTGGGCTGTGATTATGGGGCGGGTTTCAACTGGACCAGGAAGCGTTGTGGGCGGGGCTACGTTCAGCTGGCATCCAGGCTACTTGTTAACATCAATCAGCTGTGAAATCGGAGCCTGTCGGCACTCTGTGTCCCGGGTCCGGACGGGTTTATTTAGATATTTCTTGGTTCTGCACCGGTCAGGGGGTTAGGGTTGAAACATCTCCAAAATGCCCCGGTTCTAGACTGCTATGAATGGGGGCAGTATGAGATGATAGTTAGGCATCAATGACTAGTTGTGTTTTTGTATTTTCCTTGGGGGAACACATGAACTGGGGGGTCTGGGGGTCCATGTAATGCTTATCAGCTCAATTTTCTAAGCACAAACTGACATTTGCAAAAACAGAAAAATGGGTTCCAATATCCAATTGTTTTCCACCTTGAGAAATTAAAAAATTGGATCTTTAACCTTTTTTCCAATTTTCTGTTTTTATTCTGAGGATCAGAAATTGAGAAAATTTCAAAATTGCGTCTGAGCTCCAATTATTCAATACTGCCATGGTATTCTCTTCCTCTAGTTTGCGGAATATGCAAATGAAAAACTGATAGACTTTGGGGTCAGAAGTGCAACTGATGGTTTTGAAAATTGAACTGATAAGCGTTACACGGACCTCTGGCAGTCCTCATTCAGTTAGACACCCCCCACACCAGGTCGCGGACTTTTGGGGATGGGGCTTTCTCTGCTGATGCTCCCACCCTCTACCAGGTGAGTTATCCAGCACCCCTGATCTACCAGGTGAGCTATCCGGTGCCCCCTGATCTACCAGGTGAGCTATCCGGTGCCCCCTGATCTACCAGGTGAGCTATCCGGTGCCCCCTGATCTACCAGGTGAGCTATCCGGTGCCCCCTGATCTACCAGGTGAGCTATCCAGGCGCCCCTGATCCATTTGTAATTTGAGAACATGTCGGCGAGGAAGCCAAACGATACAAATTTAATTTATACTTTCATCACTGAAGTATCCGTAGAGACTTCTCTGGAAAGATTAAAATGTATAAACTTTATTAAAAGCACCCACCTGATCGCAGATCAGCTCCCACTTCTTCTCGTTGTCATAGGAACGCAGCAGACGCACCTTGTCAGGAGGCAAGTTCATAGAGTTCTGAAACACAGAAGGTAATTCAAACATGTTTCATGAAGTCACATGACTCTGAATAATAATTATCATCTGAACAGTTTGTTTAGTTTCCTGTTTTATTTTGAAGGATCAGTCATGTTTTATTTTGAAGGGTCACTTCTCGTGTGTTCATGCTCAAATCCCCGTTGTTGCTACCAAATGTGAGTCGAGTCACTTTGCGACAATGACCAGATTGAGATTTCATGCAGGTTTTACCGTTAGCCACAGAATAATGAGATATAGGTGCATTACATAACAGTAATTTATTATTTAGCATAAGGCATCACATTTTCACGACATGATCCCTGATGTCAGTTCTAGATTAGAGGCTGAAGTAGCCTCCAAGAACCTGCTAACGAGAGACTTCTGGAATGTCAAGACTATTAAAATGGACCTACATAACCAAGTTGGTTCACTGCTGGCTACAAATTAGCAATCAAACACAAGAAAGCTGTCACTTGAACGGCATTTTGTGGTAAAGTTAGCAATCAAACATCACGTCATAGATAGCTAAAATGTTTGCCAGACCCCGTGGCGTTATGCCGTAAAGCGTTTAAATCTGAGCATGCACATATCGGGTAGTGACACCAATGTTGAAATGAAACCTTCATGTAACTTTGTTTTTAGAATAATAATGTCTGCATGGCACCATGAAATACAGTATTTAATGTTTAATATATATATATATATATATATATATATATATATATATATATATATATATATATATATATATATGACACCATGTACTACCATACACCATGTACTGATGCTAGAAGGATAATAATCAGAATCTGATGCATCATGACTTCAGTTTTAACAGATTCAATATTAATATCTTCATATTCTCAACATGTCTGCTGTCAGACTGTAGCTGCTGTATCATCTGTGTTATGTCTGTGTGTGTGTGTGTGCGTGTGTGTGAGAATATATAATGTGTGTTGTCTGTGTGTGTCTATGCTATATAATGTGTGTTGTCTTTGTGTGTGTCTGTCTATGTGTATCTCTGTGTGTATATATGCTATATGTGTGTTGTGTGTGTGTGTGTATATGCTATATAATGTGTGTGTGTATATATGCTATATAATGTGTGTGTGTGTATATATGCTATATAATGTGTGTTGCCTTGTTTGTTATGTCTCTCTGCGTATGTATAGATCTATATAGTGTGTGTGTGTGTGTGTGTGTGTTGTTACCAGAGCGATGGAGAACCTCTCCTCCAGCTCGGCCGGGTCTGGCATCGGCAGGCGGACCGGAGCAGCTCTGGATCTGATCACCGCCAGCTGGCTCTCCATGCTCTCCGCGTTACCCATCTCTTACACACACACACACACACACACACACACACGGATACACACACACACACACTCTCTCACACAGCGAACACACCCACCTACAACAACACACACACAGTCAGTCAGGCAGGAACATGTGGACCGCCATCACTGCTCAGACACACAGACAGAAACACACACAGACAGGCAGACAGACTGGCAGGCGGTCCACCGTGGCGGGGAAGGCCTGTCTCTGTGTCTCTGTCTCTCTGTCTATAACCTGTCTGTCTCTCTCTCTGTCTGTCTCCCCTCAGACGGTAAAGATGTCTCCCTCTCCTCCCGTTTGTCGCGGTGTCTCTTTGTCTCCTCCGCTGCTGATGCTGATGCTGCTGATCCACATGAAGCTGTACGTTGCCGTGTCGGTGTGTGTTTATATGAAATGTGTTTCTGGTGTGTGTGTGTGTGTGTGTGTGTGTGTGTGTGTGTGAGCGTGTGGCAGATGAGCCGGTTAATCCTCCCCCTCTCCTCCCCCACATGAAGAAAGAAAGAGAGAGTCAGTCAGTCGGCCTCCTCCTCTTTGTTTCCCTCTCTGTGTGTGTGTAGGGCTCCCTCCCTCTCCCCCTTCTCTCTCTCTCTCTCTCTCTTTCCGTCTCTCTGTGTGTGTGTGTGTGTGTGGGGGGGGGGTCTCCCTCCCCTCTCCCTCTCTTTCATACAGACAATGAACCTTCTGCTGCTGCAGGCTCCGCCCACAGACACACATTAATACTGTTTAAGTATTTCTAACTAATTATTATATGAATGTATCCAACATACATGTTTTAAATGTACATTTACTATGTTATGTTTAATTAAAATACAATAAATCCTCTTTGTTAAAGAAAGATTGAGTGCATCTCTCTCTGATGGAGGTCTGTGTTACTGCAGGTTATATTAAAATATTTAGAGCAGCTCCCTCTGCTGGAGGTCTGTGTTACTGCAGGTTATATTTAAATGTTTGGAGCAGCGCCCTCTGCTGGATGTCTGTGTTACTGCAGGTTATATTAAAATATTTAGAGCAGCGCCCTCTGCTGGAGGTCTGTGTTACTGCAGGTTATATTAAAATATTTAGAGCAGCTCCCTCTGCTGGAGGTCTGTGTTACTGCAGGCTATGTTTAAATGTTAGAAACTGTTAGTCTGATCTGCTGAACTGAACTCTGAATTATTTGAATATCTAACCCAGTGGACATGAGCTGTTATTACAATCCTGTAAGCCAGTTTTATATGTAAATCTATGTTCTTATGTAACGCTGTAAAAGGAACTCTTTGTTATTTTCTGCAGATTTGATTTTTTTGAAGTTTTTATTTTGACTTTGAAGGCAGAATCTGTTTCCTGTCCAGGATCGTCATCTTCTTCCTCCAATCTGCCGGCTGACAACATGTAAGTATATCTTTATAATAACATAATTATAAAATAATTAGGGCTGTCAAAATTAACGCGTTAATTTTTGCGTTAATTTTTTAATATTTAACTCGTTAAAAAAAATTAACGAAATTAACGCAGCTGTGTTTGTTTACTTCATGTGGCGGCTGAGAAACTTAATACGCCTCCATAACAGCAGGCGGCGCTACATTGTATTGTTGCCCAAGTAATGAAAACCGGCAGCTGATTGGACGAACGCGTCACATGGGTTTGTTTTCTCCGGATATTGAGAGCCAGACTGTCATGGCGGCCGTTCAGAATACAATCTCATATTGTACTAAAATAGTTCACTGAAACATGTTTCTGGAAACATTTTAAGTGAGAAATAGGCCGTGCAGTTGCTGAATCGGTCTTCATTTCAGCTCAACAAAGGTCAGTTTAGAAGATTTTCGTCAGATTTTGAGAGAAACCTCACTCCGCTCGCCATTTCCGGGTGAGTCCCGACTGCCCTGCCGGCGACTGAACTCTCGGCTCGTTGGAGATGAACTGCTCCTCGCCTGTAAAGTAGACGAGAGCAGGCGACAGCAGCCGGGGACGGGGACAGTTTCTAGCCGTTTCAGCAGCCTTCAGCAGGACTAAATAAGCCAAATTGTTGCTGCTGTTGTTCTGAAAGATATTAAACATTATGAACTTAGCAGAACCTTTCCTTGTTTGTTTTTTTCTTCATATTTGCAATGATTTAGCATTTAAATATCCATTATTATAAGCTTCAGTCTCAATTTAAAAAGCGATTAATCGCGATTAACTACAGCAAATTGTGCGATTAATTAGTTAATTTTTTTTAAGCGATTGACAGCCCTAAAAATAATACAAATAATGATTGATTAAATAAATCAGACAATAGAGACACGCACGCACACACACACACACACACACACTCGCACACACACAGACACACACACACATACACACAGGCACACACATAGACACACACAGACCCACACACACACAGACACGCACACACATACACACACACATAGACACACACACAGACACGCACACATACATAGACACACACACAGACACATAGACACACACACACACAGACACACACACACATAGACACACACAGACACACACATAGACACACACACACATACAGACACAGACACATAGCCACCCATAGACACAAACACAGACACACATACACATATAGACACGCAGACACACACACACACAGTTAAAAAGTCATGTAAGTGTTGAATAGAAGTTTCAGTACAATCCCTCCTGATGTCACACTAACCTTGACTGTGTGGTAAACGGTAACATTATACTCCTTGTGTTTGGGAGTAAACTGTGCATTGCGTGTTTGGGTTGCAGAGATAATAGCTACACCATTTAATAGCAGACACATGGAAATAGTTTGTCTCACATTTTTAACCCACTGGCTTAGAAGAGCTCCAAGATACAGACAGAAATGTCCCAAATGTTACAACTATCCCCGGTCTGCACCTAAAGCAGTTTGAAACATTTCAGCACCAAGGACAGCTCTCTGCAGAAACCTGCAGTGAGCTGTCCTTGGTGCTGAAACCTGCAGAAACCCCACCCACTCCGCTTCTCTCCATCAGGCTGCGACACACAGACAGAAAGAGAGACAGAGAGATAGAGAGAGAGAGAGAGACAGGACAACACAAGACATAGAAAGAGAGAGAGAGAGACACACAGGACAACACAGACAGAAAGAGAGAGAGAGAGAGAGAGAGATACACAGGACAACACAGACAGATAGAGACAGAGAGAGGAAGAGATAGATAGAGAGAAAGAGAGAGAGAGAGACATACACAGGACAACACAGACAGATAGAGACAGAGAGAGAGAGAGGGAGAGAGAGACAGGACAACACAAGACAGAGAGAGAGAGAGAGAGAGACACACAGGACAACACAGACAGACATAGAGAGAGAGAGGGAGAGAGAGACAGGACAACACAAGACAGAGAGAGAGAGAGTGAGAGAGACACACAGGACAACACAGACAGACCGAGAGAGAAAGATGGAGGAGTGATGGAGCTGCAGACAGATTTCTGTTTTGTCTTCATTATGGATTTTTATTTCTAACGGTCGGAGAGACAGACAGACAGACAGAGAGACAGACAGCTCGTCTGCTGCCGCAGAGCCTCTCGCGTCGGTGGGTCCGGTTGTCGCCATGGGAACGGTGCTCTCTCTGTCTCCAGGCTCGGGGAAAGCTCGAGCCCCAGAGCAGCGCGTGAAGGAGGAGGAGAAGAAGAAGAAGAAGAGGCACCCGGTGCTGCTGCACGCGCTCAGATGGAAGCAGCGTCTGCTGGCGGCGCGGGCCAAGAGGAAGGGCGGGAAGAAGGTGAACCCAGACGAGTTCGTGCACACGCACATGCAGCGCCACACGGACAGCCGCCACCGAGCGCTGAAGGCCGGACACAGACCTGGACCCATCCCGGTGCCCGTCCCAACCGTCCCGGGATTCAACCAGAACCAGAACCAGGGGAGCCTCTCCCCACCCAGGGTGGTGGTACAGGTCAGTGTGTGTGTTTGTGTGTGTGTGTGTTTGTCTGTCTGTGTGTGTGTATCTGTGTCTGTGTGAGTCTGTGTGTGTGTGTATATATCTGTGTTTGTGAGTGTGTGTGTGTATTTGTGTCTGTGTGTTTGTCTGTATTAGTGTGTGTTTTTCTGTCTGTCTGTGTATGTGAGTGTGTTTGTTTGTATCTGTCTGTGTGTTTGTCTATCTGTTTGTCTGTGTGTGTGTGTGTGTGTGTGTGTGTGTGTGTGTGTGTGTTTTGTGTCTGTGTGTGTGTTTGTGTGTGTGTGTGTTTATGTCTGTGTGTTTAACTATAACTTAACTATAAGCTTTATCAAATGGGAGAGTTTTAAGTTAATTCTAAAATGCAGGGACAGTTTCTGCCCCCCAAACCCAGATTGGGAGCTGGTTCCACAGGAGAGGAGCCTGATAACTGAAGGCTCTGGCTCCCATTCTACTTTTAGAGACTGTAGGTACCACAAGTAACTCTGCATTCTGGGAGCGCAGTGCTCTAATGGGACAATAAGGTATTAGGAGCTCTTCTAAATATGATGGTGCTAGACCATTTAGAGCATGGTGAAGTATGTACTAACAGGTCACACTGAGGTAAAAGCATGGTGAAGTATGTACTAACAGGCCACACTGAGGTAAAAGCATGGTGAGGTATGTACTAACAGACCACACTGTGGTAAAAGCATGGTGAGGTATGTACTAACAGGCCACACTGAGGTAAAAGCATGGTGAAGTATGTACTAACAGGCCACACTGTGGTAAAAGCATGGTGAGGTATGTACTAACAGGTCACACTGAGGTAAAAGCATGGTGAGGTATGTACTAACAGGCCACACTGAGGTAAAAGCATGGTGAGGTATGTACTAATAGGCAGTACTGAGGTAAAAGCATGGTGAGGTATGTTCTAACAGGCAGTACTGAGGTAAAAGCATGGTGAGGTATGTACTAACAGGCCACACTGTGGTAAAAGCATGGTGAAGTATGTACTAACAGGCCACACTGAGGTAAAAGCATGGTGAAGTATGTACTAACAGGCCACACTGTGGTAAAAGCATGGTGAGGTATGTACTAACAGGCCACACTGAGGTAAAAGCATGGTGAGGTATGTACTAACAGGTCACACTGAGGTAAAAGCATGGTGAGGTATGTACTAACAGGTCACACTGAGGTAAAAGCATGGTGAAGTATGTACTAACAGACCACACTGTGGTAAAAGCATGGTGAGGTATGTACTAACAGGCCACACTGAGGTAAAAGCATGGTGAGGTATGTACTAACAGGCCACACTGAGGTAAAAGCATGGTGAGGTATGTACTAACAGGCCACACTGTGGTAAAAGCATGGTGAGGTATGTACTAACAGGCCACACTGAGGTAAAAGCATGGTGAAGTATGTACTAACAGGCCACACTGTGGTAAAAGCATGGTGAGGTATGTACTAACAGGTCACACTGAGGTAAAAGCATGGTGAGGTATGTACTAACAGGTCACACTGAGGTAAAAGCATGGTGAGGTATGTACTAACAGGCAGTACTGAGGTAAAAGCATGGTGAGGTATGTACTAACACACTGAGGTAAAAGCATGGTGAGGTATGTACTAACACATTGAGGTAAAAGCATGGTGAGGTATGTACTAACACACTGAGGTAAAAGCATGGTGAGGTATGTACTAACACATTGAGGTAAAAGCATGGTGAGGTATGTACTAACACACTGAGGTAAAAAGCATGGTGAGGTATGTACCAACAGGCACACTGAGGTAAAAGCATGGTGAGGTATGTACCAACAGGCAGCACTGAGGTAAAAGCATGGTGAGGTATGTACCAACAGGCAGCACTGAGGTGATGGTGAGGTATGTACCAACAGGCAGCACTGAGGTAAAAGCATGGTGAGGTATGTACTAACACACTGAGGTAAAAGCATGGTGAGGTATGTACTAACACACTGAGGTAAAAGCATGGTGAAGTATGTACTAACAGGTCACACTGAGGTAAAAGCATGGTGAGGTATGTACCAACAGGCAGCACTGAGGTAAAAGCATGGTGAGGTATGTACTAACACACTGAGGTAAAAGCATGGTGAGGTATGTACCAACAGGCAGCACTGAGGTAAAAGCATGGTGAGGTATGTACTAACAGGCAGCACTGAGGTAAAAGCATGGTGAGGTATGTACTAACACACTGAGGTAAAAGCATGGTGAGGTATGTACTAACACACTGAGGTAAAAGCATGGTGAGGTATGTACTAACACACTGAGGTAAAAGCATGGTGAGGTATGTACTAACACACTGAGGTAAAAGCATGGTGAAGTATGTACTAACAGGCAGCACTGAGGTAAAAGCACAGACTGCCTGTTGGGGGAACTGAAAATGGTGAGATGGGAGCAGTAATCAGAGCTAGACGGAGACATAGGACAAAGAGACGAGCTGCCACATGGATCACACTTCATCAGCTGAGTGATCACGAAATCATTAAGCAGCCGTGCAGTATTACAGTTACTGGAAGAAATCAAAGATGACATCACATCTCTGACTCAGCGTTCACATCTAAGCAGCTGTTAAACTCCTCGTTACGTTACACATATCGGCATCAGGATCATTTCAAACAGTCCTAGCATCAGCAGTGGGAACATGGCAGTCTGCTCTCAGCCCTATCACAGAACCAGGACCTAACGCTTTGCTGCAGCAGCAGGTACGGTACCGTGGGCGGAGAAAGGCTCTGATTACTGGATGAACTGCCGGTTTGGTAAATACGACGTAAGCTGAAGTATCACAGCGTGCTCTTTCTGCGGGTTGGCCATGGTGCTGAAAACGCTACGTTAACAAATGTACGTACATCTGGCTCTGTGTGTCTGTGTCTTGGTATGTGTGTGTGGGTTTGTCTGTGTCTAGGTGAGTGTGTGTGTGTCTGTGTGTGTGTTTGTCTGTGTCTAGGTGAGTGTGTGTGTGTCTGTGTGTGTGTTTGTCTGTGTCTAGGTGAGTGTGTGTCTGTGTTTGTCTGTGTCTAGGTGAGTGTGTGTGTATGGTATCAGATAAAGTGGCAGTTGTGATTGGGTTATATTTTCTGTAACAGTCATGAATGTTCTCCTCTCTCCTTATCTCCTCATTCCTTCAATCCTCTCTCCTTATCTCATCTCTCCTTATCTCGTCTCTCCTTATCTTGTCTCTCCTTCACTCCTTTCTCCTTGTCTCCTTTCTCCTTGTCTCCTCTCCAGGCATCTACAGGCGAGCTCCTTCGTTGTCTCTCTGACTTCCTGTGTCGCCGTTGTGTCAAACTGAAGGAGCTGTCGTCCAATCAGATCGTCCTGTGGTTCAGAAACGTAGACAGAGCGCTGCTGGTCCAAGGCTGGCAGGTCTGTGTGTCTGTTTGATTGGTCTGTGTGTTTCTCTCTCGTCATTTAGCATAGGAGTCGGTAGTGTTGGAGACATTTCATAGGCTGTCAGTGTGTGAAGCTGGGTAACCAAACTTTACTCTAGTTTGTACCATGTGGTGCGTTGTGCACACTGAGGTCGTTTTTTACCGTGGTTCCGAGGTAACATGGTAATGTAACGTGTTAATGTGGTTCCATTCATGCAAAAGCAAACGCTATGTCAACCAAATGTAACATTAGACTCTTTGACTACTGGACACTTGTCTTCATATGAATTAATATAAGGGCTGTCAGTCAATCGTTTAAAACATTTATTCACGATTAATGGCATGATTGTCCACAGTTAACTCATGAATCATTGGAAATGAATGAGTTTTTCTATCTAAACGGGCCGGCTACATTGCATGTTTACATGTACAAAGCGGGAGCTCCAACGTAGCGTTCCCGCTATAGCTTCCACTATAATCTATGAAACTGGCGACACCGGGCAGAGAGCAGCGTGTAGCGGTGCGTCTGCTCTGCGAAGATCTGCTCTAAAAGCATACAAAAAAACACAGCTTTTTATTCAGTGTGCCAATGTGCTGCAATAGCAGCAATCGGCAGAATGACTATTATCCTGCATACTTATTATTATTCCGCCACATTTTTGTCCTGCTATTAGTCACGGAGCGTTGCCAACACATGCACACAAAATACATAAAAATGTGTATAATGACCGGGAAAGGTGTGCTATGACTTATCTAAGAGACTTGCCGCACATTTTTTACGAAATCAGCAAAACACGCCGCAGAATTTCTCATAGACTTTAATGGGAAATCTTCGGAAATAGCTTAACATAGCTCAAAACAACCACTCTTTGGGGCCATACTGTGTCGCCATTAGGGTTGGGTATCGTTTGGTTTTTTTTCGATTCCGGTGCTAAATCGATACTTTTAAAACAGTGCTGGTGCCTGAACCGGTACTTTTCAATAAAGTTAAAAAAAAAAAATAAATAAGGGTAGTAAACAACAGTCAGTGACTTGTTTATTGCTAAGGCCATGGTCAAAATTAAAGATTTAATAATAACGTAATAACAATAACTTATTTCACCAGTAAATTGCTGTTGAACCCCAGATGGGAAAAGGGTATTTTACAATTACTGTCAATGCACCATGAGGCTACCAGTTTTAAGTGAATCTGTGTTGTTTAATTCCGACAATGGCAGCTGCGAGTGAACGCACCGTCTGTGTTGTTTAATTCCGACAACGGCAGCTGCAAGTGAACGCACCGTCTGTGTTGTTTAATTCCGACCATATAAACATACTGTATATCTATGAATTGTGACAACGGCAGCTGCTGCGCTGCAGAGCAGACTGTTCCATCCCACTGTAGAAGTCCTCCACAGTGAAATACAGTCACACTTTACACTGTTTAACGTTAGCTGTCAGCATTTTAACCGTGATTAATCCAGCTGCTAGCTAAAGGTAGGCTAACGTTACATGCTGTCAGGTGTAGTGTAAAGTCAGGCACCGAAATGAGGCACCAAAACTTTTGTTCTTATTCGGTCTCGTTACTACCGTTTACGTCGGCACCGGTTCCCTATTGGCACCGAGTTTCGGTACCCAACCCTAGTCGCCATACTTTCATGTAGGAAAATAATTAAAAGTTTAAATTGAAGACAAGACGTTGGGCCTTTATTGGGCTGAATGTGCATTCTGATATCAAGCACGGTTTCTACCAAATCACAGTTTATGTATCGTCCAGTTTTCAGACGGGTTCAGATGTTCCAGTGTGTGTGTATGGGGACAGAATGTTGAGAGTTAGAGGGGAGGACAGAGGGGGGAGCTGCAGTACCATTCTCTGAAATCTTTCCAAACAAATTGCTCTCTCCTCTACAGTTTTCACTCTTCATACATCATGTTTGGTCAAAATGTAGGAAATATTGTGCTGGTCGCAGACATGTATTTATGGAATCCACAGGACTTCATACCAACTGTCGATAGAAACAATGAAAAAAAAAATCGTAAGGACACAGATGGTTCCCTGTTTGTTACCTGCTCTGTGTCCCATATATTTGACACCACAAACATAAAAAACTACATCAATGCGTTCGCCAGACTTTTATCTCTCTGGTGATGATAATATTTTTGCCGTTTGGCCCCATGGTTTTTTAATTACAGAACAAACTTAAGAGGTATAATTATTATTAAATGGACAGCAACAAGTTCTGACACACACACACCTCCTATCATGGAGACTCTTTACTGTAGGCCGTGTCGAACAGCAGATTAGCCAGAGTTATTCAGATGGAGTCGGCACACTGGCAGCATTTCCTGTGGCAGTTTCTAGTTGATATCTATTATGCAAGATGTGTGCTGTGATTAGTCTATATTTCTTTAAATGAAACTGTGGTGTGTCCCCAGTCCTGCCAGTCTGGTCTTTGTGTACCTGTCTGACCCCCTGTAGGACCAGGTCTTCACCAGTCCTGCCAGTCTGGTCTTTGTGTACCTGTCTGACCCCCTGTAGGACCAGGTCTTCACCAGTCCTGCCAGTCTGGTCTTTGTGTACCTGTCTGTGTCTCTTACCTGTCTGTCTTTAACCTGTCTGTCTCTAACCTGTCTGCCCCCCTGTAGGACCAGGTCTTCACCAGTCCTGCCAGTCTGGTCTTTTTGTACCTGTCTGTGTCTCTTACCTGTCTGCCCCCCTGTAGGACCGGGTCTTCACCAGTCCTGCCAGTCTGGTCTTTGTGTACCTGTCTGCCCCCCTGTAGGACCAGGTCTTCACCAGTCCTGCCAGTCTGGTCTTTTTGTACCTGTCTGTGTCTCTTACCTGTCTGTCTTTAACCTGTCTGTCTCTAATCTGTCTGTCCCCCTGTATGACCAGGTCTTCACCAGTCCTGCTAGTCTGGTCTTTGTGTACCTGCTGTGTCTCTAACCTGTCTGTCTCTAACCTGTCTGTCCCCCTGTAGGACCAGGTCTTCACCAGCCCTGCCAGTCTGGTCTTTGTGTACCTGCTGTGTCTCTAACCTGTCTGTCTCTAACCTGTCTGTCCCCCTGTAGGACCAGGTCTTCACCAGGGTCAGGGTTTGTGTACCTGCTGTGTCTCTAACCTGTCTGTCCCCCTGTAGGACCAGGTCTTCACCAGCCCTGCCAGTCTGGTCTTTGTGTACCTGCTGTTTTTCTAACCTGTCTGTCTCTACCCTGTCTGTCCCCCTGTAGGACCAGGTCTTCACCAGCCCTGCCAGTCTGGTCTTTGTGTACCTGCTGTGTCTCTAACCTGTCTGTCTCCAACCTGTCTGTCCCCCTGTAGGACCAGGTCTTCACCAGCCCTGCCAGTCTGGTATTTGTGTACCTGCTGTGTCTCTAACCTGTCTGTCTTTAACCTGTCTGTCTCTAACCTGTCTGCCCCCTGTAGGACCAGGTCTTCACCAGTCCTGCCAATCTGGTCTTTGTGTACCTGTCTGTGTCTCTTACCTGTTTGTCTCTAACCTGTCTGTCTCTAACCTGTCTGTCCCCCTGTAGGACCAGGTCTTCACCAGTCCTGCTAGTCTGGTCTTTGTGTACCTGCTGTGTCTCTAACCTGTCTGTCTCTAACCTGTCTGTCCCCCTGTAGGACCAGGTCTTCACCAGCCCTGCCAGTCTGGTCTTTGTGTACCTGCTGTGTCTCTAACCTGTCTGTCTCTAACCTGTCTGTCCCCCTGTAGGACCAGGTCTTCACCAGTCCTGCCAGTCTGGTCTTTGTGTACCTGCTGTGTCTCTAACCTGTCTGTCCCCCTGTAGGACCAGGTCTTCACCAGCCCTGCCAGTCTGGTCTTTGTGTACCTGCTGTGTCTCTAACCTGTCTGTCTCTACCCTGTCTGTCCCCCTGTAGGACCAGGTCTTCACCAGTCCTGCTAGTCTGGTCTTTGTGTACCTGCTGTGTCTCTAACCTGTCTGTCTCTACCCTGTCTGTCCCCCTGTAGGACCAGGTCTTCACCAGTCCTGCCAGTCTGGTCTTTGTGTACCTGCTGTGCCGGGCAGCAGTAGACGAGGACACGTCTTCGGAGCAGGAGCTGCACTCCGTCTTCCTCACCTGTCTCTACCTGAGCTACTCGTACCTGGGCAGTGAGATCTCCTACCCACTCAAACCCTTCCTGCTGGAGGCCAGCCACAATGCATCCTGGGAGTCCAGCCACAATGCATCCTGGGAGTCCAGCCCCGATGCATCCTGGGAGTCCAGCCGCGATGCATTCTGGGAGAGAGTGCTGCAGCTGATCGACCGGCTGAGTGCCGACATGCTGCGGATCAACGCTGAGCCGCACTTCTTCACAGAGGTGTTCCAGGATCTGAAAAAAGAGGGACGAGAGAGAGAGAAGCAAGAGAAAGAGAGGATGAAAGAGAGGGAGGAGAAAGAGGGGGAGAGGGAGAAAGATGAAATGAAAGAGAAGCAGGAGAGAGAGAAGGAGGAGGAGAAAGAGAACAATGGAGGAAACAGCATCGATGATCTGGATCGTTAAGAGAGAAGAAAAGAGGAGACCGCAGTATTTACACTGCTACGTTTCCCCCTGCTCTGGTGTTCCCCCCTCTCATTCCCCCTGCTCTGGCGTTTCTCCCCTCTCATTCCCCTTGCTCTGGCGTTTCTCCTCTCATTCCCCCTGCTCTGGTGTTCCCCTCTCATTCCCCCTGCTCTGGCGTTTCTCCCCTCTCATTCCCCTTGCTCTGGCGTTTCTCCCTCTCATTCCCCCTGCTCTGGCGTTTCTCCCTCTCATTCCCCTGCTCTGGTGTTCCCCTCTCATTCCCCCCTGCTCTGGCGTTTCTCCCTCTCATTCCCCCTGCTCTGGCGTTTCTCCCTCTCATTCCCCTGCTCTGGTGTTCCCCTCTCATTCCCCCCTGCTCTGGCGTTTCTCCCTCTCATTCCCCCCCTGCTCTGGTGTTCCCCCCTCTCATTTCCCCTTCTCTGGTGTTTCTCCCTCTCATTCCCCCTGCTCTGGTGTTTCTCCCTCTCATTCCCCCCTGCTCTGGTGTTCCCCTCTCTCATTCCTCCTGCTCGGGTGTTCCCCCTCATTCCCCCTGCTCTGGCGTTCCCCCCTCTCATTCCCCTGCTCTGGTGTTTCTCCCTCTCATTCCCCCTGCTGTGGTGTTTCCCCCTCTCATTCTACAGTAATGTAGGTTTGTAGCGTGGCTGTCCTGTAGAACCATGTATCTGTTTTCAGCTTTGTGACGATGCATTTGACAGCTTATCCAAGAGGATTTTTAAAGACTTTATTTATGTTATTTAGGATACGTTTCTCAACACATAAAGGAACACACTGAATCCTTCAGTTCATCACAAACATTTAACATTAAAGTCTCCCAGGGGTCTCTAAGCAGCCAGTGTTTGTGGCAATGTCTTGATATGTTGCATAGCTTGTAAATACTCAAAGTACAATTACCTTGAATGTGTACTTTAGTACCTACGTTCACTGTACTATAGTAAATGTACATAGTTACATCCCCCCCTGGTGTAGAGGAAGTAAACATGACCTTTTGCAGACACAACAGAAGAATACTTCTATAGTTCTCTTCTGTAGTTCTATAGTTCTCTTCTATACTTCTATAGTTCTATACTTCTATAGTTCTCTTCTGTAGTTCTATACTTATATAGTTATCTTCTATACTTCTATAGTTCTATAGATCTCTTCTATACTTCTATAGTTCTATACTTCTATAGTTCTCTTCTATAGTTCTATACTTATATAGTTATCTTCTATACTTCTATAGTTCTATAGATCTCTTCTATACTTCTATAGTTCTATACTTATATAGTTCTCTTCTATACTTCTATAGTTCTATAGTTAGTTCTGTTGATAACTGACATTAATGCTGAACATGTAATGCACATTGTTATTTTAACTACATCTTTTGGAACTTACATGGTTTTAACTTTAAATACATTTCTGTATTTTAACATATGCAGTTTTTGAAATAAATGATCATATTTTGCAATAAGTGTGTGTGTCTGGATTAATGTAAGATATAAGTGAAATACATTTTTATAAAGTCTAAAATGGTTAGGTAATGTAAGTATTATTAAGTTTAACTGTATTATTACCATTAATAATTAATATGGTTATTATTATTATGAATAGTGTTTGTACATCTTTCTTTGTTTTCTGTTTTGTGTAAAGCTCTTTGTGACTGTTGTTTCTTTGTGACTAGTTTTATTTAAAATTAAAAAGAAATTAATGAACTAATTAAATACCTAATATAATACATATAATATATATTATTAAACCACATTATTTAACCCTTGGGCCCTCCTCAAATTTACTAACATTGGACACCTTAATGGCAAAAATATACACGCACACAAAAACTGATATTAAATCATCATATTTCAATATTGTTTTCTGCTTTTTTTCCATAAATCACTTAACCAACTTCTAACTTGGTCAAAACTACCAAACATTCAATAATTTTCAGGATTTTTACCCTTTAAATGCAAGTTTATTTATTTGAAGTATCTCATTATTTATTACAAAAAAACCACAAAAAAATAGTGAGTTAAATAATTAATTAGGAATCGTTTTGAAATCCTTTTCATTAAACTTTGCTTCACCTGTAGATGGTCCCGCCCCCTCTGGGCTTCCATAAGTTTCCTTTATATAGCCCCGCCCCTCCCTGCTGCTGTAGCTTCAGAGCCGCGAAGCTAACGGACGCGCTGCAGCGCCGGTCATTCTCCCTCCCTAAATTACCGTTTTTCGGATCAAACGGAGCCTCTGCCTGCTGGACCTGTGGACACACTAACGGAGATATGTCGGTGTTACTGTGGAGACAGAAACGGAGACGTTTCCGGTGAGTTTTCTGTGTTTGTGTCGACTTCAAAGGGAGTGTGTTTTCACCGCCGAGTGAACAGGTAGATTTCAATCAGCATTAGCGTCATTAAGTTACAGTTCCTCTACAGAAAGGAGAAAACTGGTCCTCCGCCATCTTAACTTCACTTACTAATACTTTATTAGGCTATATAGTTCAATTTTTATTAATAATTTACACTTTATTTTTAAATTTGTATGGCCTATTCTGATTGGCTGTTGCTTTTTTTTGAATGTAATGATGCAAGGTATTTCGGTGACGTATGGCCTTAGTGCCTTTTCAATCTAACGATGCAAGGTGTTTCCGGTGACGTACCCCCTATAGCCGTTAGAGCCGTTAAAGTGGTTAATACCGGTATAGCCTAGAGCCGTTAACGTTTCTCCAGCCAAACCCGGAGGCCCGAATCGTCCTCCGCCTCTCTGTTCCATCGATACCGGTAGGTCTACCTGCTGTGTGTTCAACTGTAATTTCCTCGTGTTAAAAAATACCTTTTAAAGTTCAAAAAAAAAAAAGAATAACCCCAAAAAGTATTATTCTTATTGTATGTGTGTAATGTATTTTTTAAATTTAGTATGGCTGGCTGTTGGCTTTTTTTTTTCCAAATGTAATGATGCAAGGTGTTTCGGTGACGTATCCCCTTATAACCGTGAGAGCCGTTAAAGCGGCTAGTAGGTAGAGCCTTTAGAGCCGTTAAAGCCGTTAGGTTAACGTCTCCCCAGCCAAACCCGGAGAACCGAACCGTCCTCCGCCTCTCTGCTCTATCGGTACCGGTAGGTCTACCTGCTGTGTGTTTAACTGTAATTTCCTCGTGTTAAAAAATACCTTAAAGAAAAAATCTTATTAATATTGTGTGTGTGTGTGTGTGTGTGTGTGTGTGTGTGTGTGTGTGTGTGTGTGTGTGTGTCTACCTTAAAGTAGTTTATTTATGTCCTGTTTCCATTATAACTGACGGGTCAAACTGGAGAATAGAAAGTTCTGGTATTGTTTGTTTTGTTCATGTTTCACAAAGTTTAACCTGAGAAATCATATCACATCCATACAGAGATAGTAGTATACAGCTGTTATACATCATATCATACAGAGATAGTAGTATACAGCTGTTATACATCATATCATCATACAGAGATAGTAGTATACAGCTGTTATACATCATATCATACAGAGATAGTAGTATACAGCTGTTATACATCATATCGTCATACAGAGATAGTAGTATACAGCTGTTATACATCATATCATCATACAGAGATAGTAGTATACAGCTGTTATACATCATATCATCATACAGAGATAGTAGTATACAGCTGTTATACATCATATCATCATACAGAGATAGTAGTATACAGCTGTTATACATCATATCATCATACAGAGATAGTAGTATACAGCTGTTATACATCATATCATCATACAGAGATAGTAGTATACAGCTGTTATACATCATATCATCATACAGAGATAGTAGTATACAGCTGTTATACATCATATCATCATACAGAGATAGTAGTATACAGCTGTTATACATATCATCATACAGAGATAGTAGTATACAGCTGTTATTCATCATATCATCATACAGAGATAGTAGTATACAGCTGTTATTCATCATATCATCATACAGAGATAGTAGTATACAGCTGTTATTCATCATATCATCATACAGAGATAGTAGTATACAGCTGTTATACATATCATCATACAGAGATAGTAGTATACAGCTGTTATTCATCATATCATCATACAGAGATAGTAGTATACAGCTGTTATACATCATATCATCATACAGAGATAGTAGTATACAGCTGTTATACATATCATCATACAGAGATAGTAGTATACAGCTGTTATTCATCATATCATCATACAGAGATAGTAGTATACAGCTGTTATTCATCATATCATCATACAGAGATAGTAGTATACAGCTGTTATACATCATATCATCATACAGAGATAGTAGTATACAGCTGTTATACATCATATCATCATACAGAGATAGTAGTATACAGCTGTTATTCATCATATCATCATACAGAGATAGTAGTATACAGCTGTTATTCATCATATCATCATACAGAGATAGTAGTATACAGCTGTTATTCATCATATCATCATACAGAGATAGTAGTATACAGCTGTTATTCATCATATCATCATACAGAGATAGTAGTATACAGCTGTTATTCATCATATCATCATACAGAGATAGTAGTATACAGCTGTTAAAACATAATGAAATAAATGAAACACTGGTATCGGCTGATACGCAAGTTCATGCAGGGCTCGACATTAAGGCTTGTCCGCTTGTCCGGGACAAGTGGATTTTTTGTAGGACAAGTGGAAGAGAGATTTACTTGCCCCACTGGACAAGTTAAAACTCAAACAAAACAAAATGCCACTCATTTCGTCAATGTTACAGAATTGAAACAAATGCATATTTTACCCCACAATCCCGGGCAGCGGGTCGGCGGGCCGCTAACGTTAGACCCAGCCCGCTGTAGAGCGCATTCTCCGAAAGCGAAGCAGCATGAAAGCACGGCGAGCTAGCCGGTGTTAGCTTGCTAACTCCACCTTAACTCCACCTTAACGTTACCTCCTCGCCACATCGCTCACAGAAAACAAGCTGAAAACAGAAGTCACTCGTGGCGATAGCAATGTGCTTTGTGTGGATGAAGCATTATATACGTTATTATGTGCCACTCATTCCGTTTATGTTACAGATTTTACTTTACCGATTTGAAACAAATACATTAACTAACGTTAGACCCAGCAGCAGCGGGAGAGCGGACCGCTGACGTTAGACCCAGCCCACTGTTCAGCTCCTTCTCTGTAAGAGATACAGCATGAAAGCACCGCGGAACCAGCAAGCCAGGCAGCGGTGTTAGTTAGCTAACGTTAGCATGCTAACTACGCTTTAACGTTACCCGTCCCCACATCGTTCCAGAAATCGAGCGAATAAAGCTGTCACTCGTGGCGATAGAAGTGTGCTTTGTGCGGATGAAGCATGAAGTTAATTTGACTCTTGACGGCTGGCTCTCTGCCTCGTAACGTTACTAGCTGCTCCGCTACTCGTTTGTAGCGGATTAAATATCAGGTAATAATCAACTGTAAAGTAGCTACACCTTTTTAAAGGATCCCTTGGTAAGTGAAATTGTAGAAAGAGAAAAAAAAAAAACCAAAAAAAAAAACAGGTTGATACCAACATTTAGTGGCAAAATCCATTGTTATGTCTACAAAATTATTTTAGATATAGTATAAGTTCAAGTCACCACTACCTCTGGTCAAAATATTGAATTAGTATCTCAATATATTGACTCAGTATCTCAGAATATAAACAAAGAATATCAAAGTAATGAGAAACTATAAAATATTGACTTAATCTCAATATATTGGCTTAGTATCGTAATATATTGACTTAGTAACTTAACATATTGGTTCAGTATCTCAATATATTGACTTAGTAACTCAGAATATTTCAATATATTGACATAGTAACTTAGAATATTGACTAGGAATCTGAAAGTAATGAGAAACTTTAAAATATTCACTTAGAATCTCAATATATTAACTTCTGCACACCGGCGTGCAAAGTATAACTTTGTAGTATGAGTCTGGAGATCCTTTTTTCTTGTTGAAGGGGAAATCTATTCTTGGGACACATTTGTTTCTACTGTTTAAACTAAATTGTATTAATGTTGATAGTGTTTGGATGCTTTCAATGGTTTCTTCAAATTCTGCATTAGCAAAACACAAAAGAAATTATAAAATGATGAATCTTTACCCGGACAAGTGACTTTTGTTCAGGGACAAGTGACACGTAAATGTACTTGTCCGAAGGACAAGTGCCTCAAAAAGTTAATGTCAAGCCCTGTCATGAATGAGAATCAGTATCTGGAAGCAAAAAAATGTAATGGGGCCATCTCTAGTAATAATCAGATTATTACCTCATGTTTTCTAAAATAACATTTTATATTATCGCTCTATCTCTCTCTCTCTCATTATTACCTTGTGTTTACTTAAATAACATTTTATATCTGATATATATGTATCAGCTGTGTTCTGTTTATGTATTGAATGTTTGTTTGTTGTTGAATCCCACAGAAGAAGATGAACCCTAACCTGTCTGATAGAAGGATGTCCTTCTTTAGTCCCTCCATCAGGTAAGAAGACCTCAGCTGCTCACTAATGCTGCTCATATTTCTGGTTATTAATGACATCAGCTGTTCAGTAATCTCTCCTCCATCTCTCCCTCTCCTTCTCATCTCTCCCTCTCCTCCACATCTCTCCTCCTCCTCATCTCCATCTCTTTCTCCTCATCTCTCCCTTTCCTCATCTCTCACTTTCCTCCTCCTAATCTCTCCCCCTCCTGCTCATCTCTCTCTCCTCATCTTTACCTCTCATCTCTCCCTCTCCTTCTCATCTCTCCTCTTCATCTCTCCCTCTCGTCCTCCTCATCTCTCCCTCTCCTCCTCCTCATCTCTCCCTCCTCATCTCTCCCTCCTCATCTCTCCCTCCTCATCTCTCCCTCCTCATCTCTCCCTCCTCATCTCTCACTCTCCTCATCTCTCACTCTCCTCTCATTCTTTCTCCTCATCGCTACCTCTCCTCATCTCTCCCTATTCTCCTCATCTCTCCTCTTCCTCACATCTCTCCTCCTCATCTCTCACTCTCCTCCTCATCTCTCTCTCCTAATCTCTCTCTCCTCATCTCATCTCTCTTTCTCCTCATCTCTACCTTTCCTCATCTCTCCCTTTCCTCCTCCTAATCTCTTCCCCTCCTGCTCTTCTCTCCTCCACATCTCACTCTCTCCTCCTCTCTCCCTTTCTTATCTCTCTCTCCTCATCTTTCCCACTCCTCCTCATCTCTCTCTTTCTCCTCATCTCTCACTTTCCTCCTCATCTCACTCCTCCTTATCTCTCCCACTCCTCCTCATCTCTCCTCTCTCTTCAACTCTCACTCTTCTCCTCATCTCTCTCTCCTCCTCATCTCTTCCACCATCATCTCTCCCCCTCCTCCTCATCTCTCTTTCTCCTCCCTCTCTCCTCATCTCATCTCTCTTTCTCCTCCCTCTCTCCCTTTCTTCATCTCTCCCTTTCCTCCTCCTAATCTCTCCCCCTCCTGCTCATCTCTCTCTCTCTCCTCCTCATCTTTACCTCTCCTCATCTCACTCTCTCCTCCTCTCTCCCTTTCTCATCTCTCTCTCCTCATCTCTCACTTTCCACCTCATCTCACTCCTCCTTATCTCTCCCACTCTTCCTTCTCATCTCTCCCACTCCTCCTCCTCCTCCCTCATCTCTCCCACTCCTCCTCATCATCTCTCTCTCTCTTCATCTCTCACTCTCCTCCTCTCTCTCTCATCCTCATCTCTCTCTCCTCATCTCTCCCCCTCCTCCTTATCTCTCCCTCTCCTTGTCATCTCCCTCTCCTCTTCCTCACCTCATCTCTCCATCTCCTCCAGATCTCTCCTCCTCATCACTCCATCTCTCTCCTCATCTCTCCCTCTTGTCCTCATCGCTCCCTTTCCTCTTCATGTCTCTCCTCCTCGTCTCTCTCCTCCTCCTCATATCTCGCTCTCCTCCTCATCTCTCTTTCTCTCCTCATCTCTCCCACTCCTCATCTCTCCCTCTCCTCCACATCTCTGCTCATCTCTCCATCTCTCTCCTCCTCATCTCTCCCCTCCTGCTCATCTCTCCTCCACATATCTCTCTTCTCTCTCTCCTCTTCCTTATCTTTACTTCTCCTCATCTCTCCCTTGTCTCCTCCTTATCTTTACCTCTCCTCATCTCCCTCTCCTCTTCCTCACCTCATCCCTCCCCCCTCCTCATCTCTCCCTCTCCTCTTCTTCACCTCATCTCTTCCTCTCCTCCTCATCTCTCCATCTCTTCCTCTCCTCCTCATCTCTCCTCATTTCTCCCTCTCCTCTTCATCTCTCCTCCTCATTTCTCCTCCTCATCTCTGTCTCTCCTCATCTCTCCCATAAGAGAGATGAGGAGAGAGTGTTGAGGATAAGAGGGAGAGAGGAGGAGGAGGAGAGGAGAGATGAGGAGGGGAGAGATGAGGAGATATGTGGAGGAGAGGGAGAGATGGGGAGAGACGGAGAGATAAGGAGGAGAGAGAGATGAGAGTGAGAGGGAGAGATGAGGAGGAGAGATGAGTAGAGGTAAAGATGATGAGGAGGAGGAGGAAGAGAGAGAGAGATGATGAGGAGGAGAGATGTGGAGGAGAGGGAGAGGTGAGCAGGATGAGGGAGATGAGGAGAGGAAGAAAGAGATGAGGAGGAGGAGAAGGAAAATGAGGAGGAGAGATAACCCTTATCTGTCCTCTCCTCCTCATCTCTCTCTCCCTCCTCATCTCTCCCTTTCCTCCTCCTAATCTCTCCCCTCCTGCTCATCTCTCTCTCTCTCCTCCTCCTTATCTTTACCTCTCATCTCCTCTCTCCTCCTCTCTCCCTTTCTCATCTCTCGCTCCTCGTCTCTCCCACTCCTTGTCACCTCTCTCTTTCTCCTCATCTCTCACTTTCCACCTCATCTCACTCCTCCTTCTCATCTCTCCCACTCCTCCTCCTCCTCCTCATCTCTCTCTCTTCATCTCTCTCTCTCCTCCTCCTCTCTCTCTCCTCCTCTCTCTCCCCTCCTCCTCATCTCCCTTTCCTCTTCCTCACCTCATCCCTCCCCCCCTCCTCATCTCTCCCTCTCCTCTTCTAAACCTCATCTCTTCCTCTCCTCCTCATCTCTCCTCATTTCTCCCTCTCCTCTTCATCTCTCCTCCTCATTTCTCCTCCTCATCTCTGTCTCTCCTCATCTCTCCCATAAGAGAGATGAGGAGAGAGTGATGAGGATAAGAGGGAGAGAGGAGGAGGAGGAGGAGAGGAGAGATGAGGAGGGGAGAGATGAGGAGATATGTGGAGGAGAGGGAGAGATGGGGAGAGACGGAGATAAGGAGGAGAGAGAGAGAGTGAGAGGAGAGATGAGGAGGAGATGATGAAGAGGTAAAGATGATGAGGAGGAGGAGGAAAGAGAAGATGATGAGGAGGAGAGATGTGGAGGAGAGGGAGAGGTGAGCAGGATGGGGAGAGATGAGGAGGAGCAGAGGAAGAGATGAGGAGGAGGAGAGGGAGAAATGAGGAGGAGAGAGATGGCCCTTATCTGTCCCTCTCCTCCTCATCTCTCTCTCCTCCTCATCTCTCCCTTTCCTCCTCCTAATCTCTCCCCCTCCTGCTCATCTCTCTCTCTCTCCTCCTCCTTATCTTTACCTCTCATCTCACTCTCTCCTCCTCTCTCCCTTTCTCATCTCTCGCTCCTCGTCTCTCCCACTCCTTGTCACCTCTCTCTTTCTCCTCATCTCTCACTTTCCACCTCATCTCACTCCTCCTTCTCATCTCTCCCACTCCTCCTCCTCCTCATCTCTCTCTCTTCATCTCTCTCTCTCCTCCTCCTCTCTCTCTCCTCCTCTCTCTCCCCTCCTCCTCATCTCCCTTTCCTCTTCCTCACCTCATCCCTCCCCCCCTCCTCATCTCTCCCTCTCCTCTTCTAAACCTCATCTCTCCCTCTCCTTCTCATCTCTCCTCATTTCTCCCTCTCCTCCTCATCTCTCCTCATCTTTCTGTCTCTCATCATCTCTCCCATAAGAGAGATGAGGAGAGAATGATGAGGATAAGAGGGAGAGAGGAGGAGGAGAGGAGAGATGAGGAGGAGAGAGATGGAGAGATGAGGACATATGTGGAGGAGAGGGAGAGATGGGAGGAACTGGGAGAGACGGAGAGATAAGGAGGAGAGAGAGATGAAGAGATGAGGATGAGAAGGAGAGATGAGTAGAGGTAAAGATGAGGAGGAGGAGGAGAAGAGAGAGAGAGAGATGGAGAGAGGAGGAGGAGGAGGAGAGATGTGGAGGAGGGGGAGAGATGAGGAGGAGCAGAGGAAGAGATGCGGTGGAAGAGAGGTAGAGATGAGGAGAGGGAGAGATGAGTAGGAGTGATGAGGAGGAGAGATATGGAGAGATGGGGAGGAACTGGGAGAGATGAGGAGGAGAGGGAGAAATGAGGAGGAGAGAGATGGCCCTTATCTGTCCCTCTCCTCCTCATCTCTCTCCTCCTCATCTCTCCCTTTCCTCCTCCTAATCTCTCTCCCCCTACTGCTCATCTCTCTCTCCTCCTCCTTATCTTTACCTCTCCTCATCTCACTCTCTCCTCCTCTCTCCCTTTCTCATCTCTCTCTCCTCATCTCTCCCACTCCTTGTCACCTCTCTCTTTCTCCTCATCTCTCACTTTCCACCTCATCTCACTCCTCCTTATCTCTCCCACTCCTCCTTCTCCTCTCATCTCTCCCACTCCTCATCTCTCTCTCTCTCTTCATCTCTCACTCTCCTCCTCCTCTCTCTCTCTCTCCTCCTCATCTCTCTCTCCTCCTCATCTCTCCCCTCCTCCTTATCTCTCCCTCTCCTCCTCATCTCCCTCTCCTCTTCCTCACCTCATCTCTCCCTCTCCTCCAGATCTCTCCTCCTCATCACTCCATCTCTCTCCTCCTCATCTCTCCCTCTCCTCCTCATCTCCCTCTCCTCTTCTTCACCTCATCTCTCCCTCTCGTCATCTCTCCTCCTCATCTCTCCCTCTTGTCCTCATCGATCCCTTTGCTCTTCATGTCTCTCCTCCTCGTCTCTCTCCTCTTCCTCCTCATATCTCGCTCTCCTCCTCATCTCTCTTTCTCTTCTCATCTCTCCCACTCCTCATCTCTCCCTCTCCTCCACATCTCTGCTCATCTCTCCATCTCTCCTCCTCATCTCTCCCTCTCCTCCACATCTCTGCTCATCTCTCCATCTCTCTCCTCCTCATCTCTCCCCTCCTGCTCATCTGTCCTCCACATATCTCTCTCTCTTCTTCCTTATCTTTACTTCTCCTCATCTCTCCCTCGTCTCCTCCTTATCTTTACCTCTCCTCATCTCCCTCTGCTCTTCCTCACCTCATCCTTCCCCCCCTCCTCATCTCTCCCTCTCCTCTTCTTCACCTCATCTCTCCCTCTCCTCCTCATCTCTCCCATAAGAGATGAGGAGAGAGTGATGAGGATAAGAGGGAGGGAGGAGGAGGAGAGATGAGGAGGAGAGAGATGGAGAGATGAGCAGAGATGTGGAGGAGAGGGAGAGATGGGGAGGAAATTGGAGAGATGAGGAGAGACAGAGAGAAGGAGGAGGAATGAAGAGATGAGGAGGATGAGAGGGAGAGATGAGAGGGACAGATGACAGGTAGAGATGAGGAGGAGAGGTAGAGATGAGAGGAGTAGAGGTAAAGATGAGGAAGAGAGAGAGATGTGGAGGAGAGGTGAGCAGGAGGGGGAGAGATGAGGAGGAGATGAGGTGGAGGAGAGGGAGATATGAGGAGGAGGGAGAGATGAGGATGAGATGGAGAGATGAGGAGATATGTGGAGGAACTGGGAGAGATGGGGAGGAACTGGGAGTGATGAGGAGGAGAGAGATGGAGAGATGAGGAGATATGTGGAGGAACTGGGAGAGATGAGGAGGAGAGGGAGAAATGAGGAGGAGAGAGATGGCCCTTATCTGTCCCTCTCCTCCTCATCTCTCTCTCCTCCTCATCTCTCTCTCCTCCTCATCTCTCCCTTTCCTCCTCGTAATCTCTCCCCCTCCTGCTCATCTCTCCTCCTCATCTCTCCTCATTTCTCCCTCTCCTCATCTCTCCCATTTCCTCCCCATCTATCCCTCTCCTCCACATATCTCCTCATCTCTCCATCTCTGTCTCCTCCTTATGTTTACCTCTCCTAATCTCACTCTCTCCTCCTCTCTCCTCATCTCGCTCTCTCCTCATCTCTCACATTCCTTGTCACCTCTCCCTCTCATCTCTCCCACTCCTCTTCATCTCTCTCTCCTCATCATCTCTCTCTTTCTCATCTCTCACTTTCCTCCTCATCTCACTCCTTATCTCTCTCTCCTCCTCATCTCTCTTTCTCCTCATCTCTCACTTTCCTTTTCATGTCACTCCTCCTTCTCATCTCTCTCTCCCACTCCTCCTCGACATCATCATCATAATCTCTCTTCATCTCTCACTCTCCTCCTCATCTGTCACTCTCCTCATCTGTCTCTCTCATCCTCTCTCACTCTTTCTCCTCATCTCTCTTTCTCCTAATTGCTACCTCTCCTTATCTCTCCCACTTCTCCCCTTCTCTCCTTCTCTTCCTCACCTCTCCTCATCATCTCTCACTCTCGTCCTCCTCATCTCTCACTCTCGTCCTCCTCATCTCTCACTCTCGTCCTCCTCATCTCTCACTCTCCATCTCTCTCTACTCCTTATCTGTCCCTCTCCTCATCTGTCCCTCTCCTCTTCATCTCTCTCCTCCTCATATCTCCTCCTAATCTCTCCCCCTCCTGCTCATCTCTCCTCCACATCTCTCTCCTCCTCCTTATCTTTACCTGTCCTCATCTCACTCTCCTCATCTCTACCTCTCCTCATCTCTATCTCTCCTCCTCATCTCTATCTCTCCTCCTCGTCTCTATCTCTCCTCCTCGTCTTTATCTCCTCATCTGTTTCCTCTCCTCCTCATCTCTCTCCTTCTCATCTCTGCCACTCCTTGTCACATCTACCTGTCCTCATCTCTCCCTCTCCTTATCTCACTCTCTCCTCTCTCCCTTTCTCATCTCTCTCTCTCCTCATCTCTCCCACTCCTTGTCACCTCTCCCTCTCCTCCTCATCTCTCGCACTCTTCATCTCTCTCTCTCTCCTCCTGATCATCTCTCACTTTCCTCCTTATCTCAGTCCTCCTTATCTCTCCCACTCCTCCTTCTCATCTCTCCCACTCCTCCTCCTCATCTCTCTCTCCTCATCTCTTCCACTAATAATCTCTCCCCCTCCTCCTCATCTCTCTTTCTCCTCCTCATCTCTCCCCCTCCTGCTCATCTCTCCTCCACATCTCTCTCTCTCCTCCTTATCTTTACCTCTCACTCTGCTCTTCATCTCTCCCTCTCCTCTTCATCTCTCTCTCCCTCTCCTCCTCATCTCTCCCTCTCCTCTTAATCACCTCTAGTCATCTGTCCCTCTCCTCCTCATCCCTCCCTCATCTCCCTCTCCTCATCTCTCTCTCCTCCTCCTCCTCCTCCTTATCTCCCCTCTACTCCTGCTTATCTCTCCCTTTCCTCATCATCTCTCTCTCTACTCCTCATCTCTCCTTATCTCTCTCTTTCTCATTTTTCCCTCTTGTCATCTCTCTTCTCCTCCTCCTCATCTCTCTCCTCGTCATCTCTACCACTCATGTCTCCCTTTCCTCATCTCTCCTACTCCTCATCTCTCTCTCCTCCTTGTCATCATCTCTACCTCTACTCATTTCTCCCTCTCCTCCTCATCTCTCCCTCTCCTCCTCATCTCTCTCCTCCTTGTCATCATCTCTACCTCTACTCATTTCTCCCCCTCATCTCTCCCTCTCATCTCTCCCCTCCTGCTCATCTCTCCTCCACATCGCTCTCTCTCCGTTTTATCTTTACCTCTTCTCCTCATCTCTCCTCCTCATCTCTCCTCATCTCTCCCTCTCTCCTCATTATCTCTCCCACTCCTACTCATCTCTCTCCTCCTCATCCCTCCTTCTCCACCTTATCTCTCCCCCTTTCTTCATCTTTCTGTCCTCCTCCTCATCTCTCCTCATCTCTCCCTCTACCTCTTCTTGATCAATGCCCAGCCCTAGATATGAGGTGTGGTGGAAGGATACATATTGTAGGATTTTATTCTAAAATGTGTTTTCAATCTCCTGCAAACTTAAGGAGTTTCCTTAGAGCTAGGTCATTTCCATACTCTGTCACAAATCACGTGCTTGCAAAACACTGACCATTGTTGCCTCGTTCCCCCCCTGATCAGAGAAGACCTTTTACAGGCAATATCTCACACTTCCTTTATAATGTCTAATCACTGTAAAACCAGATGACCTCTCATAACCCAGGGAAACGAGGCAACAAGTTCAGCATCATGAACTCTACAAACCTGTTAGTTTACTCTCACAAATATATTTTAACAGTATATTCTGATGGGAGGGCTGGTGGAAGGATACATATGCTCTGATGGGAGGGGTGGTGGAAGGATACGTATGCTATGATGGGAGGGCTGGTGGAAGGATACGTATGCTCTGATGGCAGGGGTGGTGGAAGGATACGTATGCTGTGATGGGAGGGCTGGTGAAAGGATACGTATGCTCTGATGGCAGGGGTGGTGGAAGGATACGTATGCTGTGATGGGAGGGCTGGTGAAAGATACGTATGCTGTGATGGGAGGGGGTGGTGAGTGAAATGTTTGGGCTGATGACATAGACAGCCGTGCAGATTTTGACCAGCCGACCCAGACTGATTTCCACCAGATGCAGAAGGGCTCTGAAACGGCTGCGGAGTCATTAGGTTTCCATTAAAGTCAGTGTGTGTGTTTCCACCCGTTGCAGAACGGCTGCATTCCGACTCCGGCACAGCTCCGGCGGTCCGCTGCCCTTCGCGGCAGATACGTAGAGCTTCTACTTTTGCCAGACACTGGAGAGCTCCGAAGCAATTCAGCACACGGCAGATAGTGCGGGATAGGAAGTCGAGTGCGGGATAGGAAGTCGAGCACAGAAACAAAATAAATATCCGGTTAATTTTCAAAATTAAATTACACCGTGCTCACGGCGGATCATATTTCCTGTACTACATCTTGAAAACAGACCGCACAGAGCTGTTTCCCCTCTACTCTGGATGGAAACTGTTGGTGGTTTTGTGGTTATATTCTACGTGAATTCACGAGAACTTGTGGGTCCTCGTGACTACAGCCGTCAGTCATGGCCGCAGCCGTTCTGCAACAAATCCAGACCCGGTGGGTGTTGACGGATGGCGGAGCACGCAGCAGACACGCATGCTGTGGAAATGAGGAGTCTCAAACTGTATCTCACTCTAAACACCATGGATGTTTTTTTCAAGTTGGTTTGAAGCACCAGAGACCCTAAATATAACCCCCAAATCAAATTTTCATAATATGGAAAATTTAATGAAAATGTTTTGTGTTAAACCAAACGTGAAACCATATCTGAACAGGTCTCATCTTTTTTGTAATTTCAGGTTGATCTACAAAAATAAGTTTGTTTTCTTTGTCTATTTTCTGAGTTGGCTCACTTTTTATCTATTTATCTATCTCTCTCTATATCTTGGCTGCTGTGTGTTACATTAAAACACAGTATTTTGGAGGTTACATCTCTACATTGCACATACTCTACTTCAAACTGACAACTTTTGCTGAATCCTTCAGAAGCTGTAGTTCTCTCTCCTCTAAAAACATGATCTCTCTTATTTTATTCTGTGTTGTGTTTTTGGCTGCCGTGCCTTCCTATCTTTTTTTTTTTATCTCTCTCATGGCCGCAGTTTCATCATTACTATCATATATCTGTTTATCAGCTTGTATCAATGTTGGTGCTATGCTTTTTTTCCCAGGTAGTTCTACTAAAAGTAAGATCCATTTTTATTGTCTAAGTATTTGTGTTCTTGGCCGCCGTGCCGCAACTATCACGGCCGCCGCGCCACATGTATCACTCGGTCTTTTATGGCTGCTTGTTTTATTTTAAATAAATGTTATCATTTAACATAAATACCACATCATTTATTATACCTACTTTATGTCCTCCCGTTCTTTGCATTAATTTAGGTTTACAGCAAATAATTGCTAACATTAGCTAAGGTTCTAAGGCTTATGACTGAAGGTAATTGTTGATTTTGTTTAGAACAAATTGTAATTATATAAGTGATTATTAGTCTGATTGTCAAGCTAAAGTTATGCTTTTTGTTGGTGGTTGGCATCTGTCCCTTTACACATTCATAGCAACACAAATTGGGTTAGGTTAGGGGTTAAGTAATGAAGTCTGATGTTGGTAGGGGTACCGATAAGTGTTCAGAGTTCCAACAGGTCATTCTTTCATATTGTAACGTTCGACAGGATGCCGTTGTGCTGACTGTTCTGCATGGCACTGCAAAGCATCATGGGACTGGGTTATTAGTGTTTTTTAAGGGTTTAGTTTAAGTGGGTAAATGATGTTCTGTTAGTGTTTTTGTTATGCATTTACGTTACCTAGGTTTTAGTCCTGATAATGTGCTCATATTTATTTACATTACCTTTTTGTTACATTTGTTACCATGACTGAAACACTGTTAGGTTGATCTCTGTGTATCGCGTGTGTGTAGAGGTTGAATAAACTTCTACAGAGTTCTATATCTCTGGCTCTTCGACTTCTTCCACGTAGCTCGCTACAGTATTATGGTTATCACTTTGTATATACCATATCTCTCTATCTCTCTATCTAGCTGTCTATCTACAGTAAGAGGAGAATGTATTTGATCCCCTGCTGATTTTGCATGTTTGCCCACTGACAAACAAATAATCAGTCCATAATTTTAATGTTCGGTTTATTTGAACAGTGAGAGACAGAATAACAAGAAATATATCCAAACATGTTTTAAATTGACTTGTATTTTAATGAGAGAAATAAGTATTTGACCCCTCTGCAAAACATGACTTAGTACTTGGTGGCAAAACCTTTGTTGGCAATCACAGAGGTCAGATGTTTCTGTTAGTTGGCCACCAGGTTTGCACACATCTCAGGAGGGATTTTGTCCCACTCATCTTTGCAGATGTTCTTCAAGTCATTAAGGTTTCGAGGCTGACGTTTGGCAACTCAAACCTTTATCTCCCTCCACCTATTTTCTATGGGATTGAGGTCTGGAGACTGGCTTGGCCACTCCAGGACCTTAATGTGCTTCTTCTTGAGCCCCTCCTTTGTTGCCTTTGCTGTATGTATTGGGTCATTGTCATGCTGGACTATCTAACCACGACCCATTTTCAATGCCCTTGCATGAGGGAAGGAGATTCCCACCCAAGATTTGATGGTACATGGCCTGACCATTGTCCCTTTGATGGGGTGAAGTTTTCCTGTCCCCTTAGCAGAACACCCTCAAAGCATGTTTTCACCTTCATGTTTGACGGTGGGGATTTTGTTCTTGGGGTCATAGGCATCATTTCTCCTCCTCCAAACACGGCAAGTTGAGTTGATGCCAAATAGCTTGATTTTGGTCTCATCTGACTTTGGTCTCATCTGACCACAACACTTTCACCCAGTTTTCCTCTGAATCATTCAGAACTTCAATGGCAAACTTCAGATGCAGCTTGCATGGAGCCCCAGACTGAGGGAGATTGACCGTTCTTTTGTGTTTCTTCAATCTGTGAACAATCACACCAACTGTTGTCACCTCACCAAGCTGCTTGGCGATGGTCTTGTTGTCCAGCCTTGTGTAGGTCTACAATCTTGTCCCAGATATCCTTGGGCAGCTCTTTGGTCTTGGCCATGGTGGAGAGTTTGGAATCTCATTGATTGCTTCTGTGGACAGTTGTCTTATAAAGGTAACAAATTGAGATTAGGAGCACTCCCTTTACGAGTGTTAAGTGTAGAAAAGGCACCTGGGATCCAGAAATGTTTCTGATTGAAAGGGGTCAAATACTTATTTCTCTCATTAAAATGTTAATGAATTTATTACATGATATGGATTTTTGGTTATTTTTTCTGTCAAGTTAAATGAACCTACCGATGAAAGTATAGACTGATCATTTCTTTGTTAGTGGGCAAACGTACAAAATCAGCAGGAGATCAAATACTTTTTTCCTCTGACTCTATCTCTCTATCTATGTCTCTGTCTCTCTATATTGGCTGTGATACATTAACACATAGTATTTTGGATGTTACATCTCTACATTGCACACACTCTTTCTACTTCAGACTGACCACTTTTGCTCATTCCAGCAGAATCTGTAGTTCTCTCTCCTCTAAAAACATGATCTCTCTTATTTTATTCTGTTGTGTTTTTGGCCACCGTGCCTTCCTATCTTTGATTATCTCTCTCGTGGCCACCGTGTCGTAATTACTGTCATTATCTGTTTATCAGCTTGGATCAATGTTGGTGCTATAATGTGTTTTTCAGGTAGATCTACTAAAAGTAAGTGCCATTTTATTGTCTTTAAGTATTTTGTGTTCTTGGCCGCTGTGCCGCAACTATCATGGCCACCGCGCCACATGTACCTGTGTCTTTCATGGCTGCTTGTTTTATTTTAAATGAAAAGGTTATTTACTATAAAAATACCACATAATTTATCACAATGACTCTCTTTCCTCACCTTCTTTGCATTAATTGAAGTTTACAGCAACTAATTACTAATATTAGCTAAGGTGCTAAAGCTTATGACTGATGGCAATTGTTGATTTTGTTTAGATTTGCCAAATTGTAATATAAGTTATTGTTTGTCGCATTGTCGAAATAAAGTTATGCTTTTTGTTGGTTGTCATTGGTTAAGGGATGAAGTCGGATGTTGGTAGATGTACCGATAGTTGTTCAGAGTGCCAACAGGGCATCCCTATGTATTATGGTTTTCCATTTCTATTTAGCTCTCTCTCTCTCTCTCTCTCTCTCTCTCTCTCTCTCTCTCTCTCTCTCTCTCTCTCTCTCTCTCTCTCTCTCGGTTGTTGTGATACATTAACACATACAGTATTTTGGAATGTTACATTTCTACATTGCACACACTCTTTCATCAGTATGGATCAATGTTGGTGCTATAATGTGTTTTTTCAGGTAGATCTACTAAAAGTAAGTGCCATTTTATTGTCTTTAAGTATTTGTGTTCTTGGCCGCAACTGTCATGGCCGCCGCGCCACATGTATCACCCTGTGTCTTTCATGGCTGCTTGTTTTATTTTAAATGAAAAGGTTATAATTTACTATAAAAATACCACATAATTTATCATAATGACTCTCTTTCCTCACCTTCTTTGCATTAATTGAGGTTTACAGCAACTAATTACTAATATTAGCTAAGTTGCTAAAGCTTATGACTGATGGCAATTGTTGATTTTGTTTAGATTTGCCAAATTGTAATAGAAGTTATTGTTTGTCAAAATAAAGTCAGGCTTTTTCTTGGTTGTGATTGGTTAAGGGATGAAGTCGGATGTTGGTAGATGTACCGATAGTTGTTCAGAGTGCCAACAGGGCATCCCTATGTATTATGGTTTTCAATTTTTATACAATATATGTATCTATCCATCTGTCCATCCATTTATTCATCCATTAAGGTTTCATCACAATCACAATTATTGAGTAACTGGATAATAGACTTGTTTTATTGAAGAGCAATAACCTTGTTTTTTTTTTTGCCTACATTGCTTAAAATATCTATCAAAAAACTAAACTTTAACCCAAAACATTCCTTTAAGTTATGGAACTTAACTTTCATAAATAAAAGTTTCAGGGTTAGGGTTACAGACGGTAGTTGCATCTCCTGAGGCCTCTGCCTTCCCATAATTGCAGTACAACCAGGGGGGAAGAAACAGGCAGCCATCAGAAGCCCATACCCCCCCGTAATCCCATAATCGGGAAAGATAATGGGTGCACGCCTAGGAGCCCAATTAGGTTATTTTAACCGGGAAACGGAGTTATATTATAAAAAATAGTATATTAACTAAAAAAGGTTTAGTAATTTTGGAAGTAGAAGTATTGTTTAAAATGGGAGGGATCTGTCTATTTTAGAAGCTAAATTTTAAGGACACAATCATCAGTAGTGTACCTCAGCATCCTCGAGTGTTTCGGCCATTATCACTAGACACTCTCCACTGAGGATGGCCCACCAGGGTTGATCAAGTCCCGGTGTGTGTCCCATTCCCAATTGAGTCGGTCCAAATAGAATTTAATATAATCTCTAGGTCAATAAATTGTTTTAAGGTATATATGTAAAGTTAATTTAAAAAGGCTAATGAGAACAACCATTTTTGCTGAAGCATGGTTGTATTAAATTTAAAATATGAGAAAGTAAAATTCTGTAAATTAATAAAGAAGTTAAAGTATGTATAAATTAAAATTAAACTTCCAGTTCAATTCCTTCCTCTGTTCCATACACCGCACAACTACAGGAGGCACAATTAAAATCGAATTGGAATGGACACTCTGCGCCCCTGTAGTCTTCATTCGTACCAGTCGGTTGTATTATGGTTTAAGACCTGAAATTTTGAACAAAGTGTTTTGGTGATAAAAAAGCACTAGGATGGAAGAGCAGAAATCCCCGAGCAAAACTATAAGTTTCTCTAGTGTATGACCACGGGAAGTGGACGAAAATTAGTTTTAAACGCAAAAACGGGCAATATATGCGGTTGTGGGCGTGGCCAAGGCGTTTTGTGCTTTAACTTCCCTTTTTGAAAGGCCCTACAGACTTGGGTTAGGGGGTTAGGGTAGTACGGATCCCAGAGACCTCCCCAGAGACCTCCCCCACGACTGCGCAGTTGAAAATGGAGATCAACGGTATGCACGGGCCGTCGCATGTTACGGTTTTCCCACTAGGTGCCACTAAACCCAAAAATTGTGGGAGTGTGATGACTAAATGAATGAAAGGCACCAATCCTGTTGTCTAAAGGGATTGGAGAGGAAGAGAGAGGCACCCATCTCTTTTGTTTAAAGGGGTTGGGGGAGAGAAAGAGAAAGTACTCCGCCCTTTGTCTAAAGGGGGTGGGGGAGAGGAAGAGAAGGGTAGCCATCCCTTTGTCTAAAGGGAGTAGGAGAAAGGAAGAGAAAGAAACCCATTCCTTTGTCTAAAGGAGGTGGGGGAGAGGAAGGGCAGAAACCCCTCCCTTTAGGGGTAGGGTTTTGCCATACACAATGAATGGGAAAGGCTCAAATTCCAACATTCCAAGACATATTGTCATCTATTGGACAGATATTTGTAATTCCACATTCCATAATTCCAACTTTGAAAATTCAAAATGTGGAATCATGGAATCAGTTCAGGAATTGACCATAGGGGTCACTATAATGCAATTTTTAACCACATTCCATAATTCCACATTCCATATATATTACACTCAGTCCATTTTTATATATATTACCATTGTTAAATTTCAATTATACAAGATTCCACATTCCATATAAATTGCACTCAGTCCATTTTTCATATATTACCATTGTTAAATGTCAAATATTCACCAGATGTGTTAAATAGGTGTTTAAGGCGAGACACGGTAGGTAAAAACATCGTTTTTTTTCCACTGGTCAATTTTGAGATTTTTGGCTATTTGTGTTCAATAACATGTCTTCTTTCAGACGTGGTGAAAAAAAAGTCAAAAACACACATTTAGGTCTTTATTTTACTACACTTTGTCTGTTAGCGTCTGTAGATTTCTCCTAAATTCAACAAAAGTTGGCGTTCTAAATCATCCCACTGCTCCGCAATCGCTGTCTGCACCCTGTCATCACATATACCGTTGGAAAGCTCTCTCTCTCCTCTACAATGCTGTCTGATCCAAATATGGTCCTTTCCTTTTTATCAGCAACCATTCGTGAAAGTAAAAGGGGGATTTAGTGCTAAATGCACAATCTCATTGGCTGATGACAATCCCTGACAACGTGATTCGCTTAGAATGGTCACGTGACGCGCTCTGACATTTCCGCGGTAGTTCAGAATGTCCAAATAAATGCGTTGAAAATCCCTTCAGATAAGAAGAAAACAGTTATTAGTAAGAAGACACAGGGGATTACACACTATCACAGCAGATGATGAAATGTCTTCACGTAGTACGTCGATGTGTTAACTATCGTTCTGAAAACGGGAGTTTTCAGACAGCGAGGTAATCAGACTGACCCTCTCTCTCTCCAAGCAGTTTACAGATATTCATGGCCTACACGTCATTAAATTAAATATGTAGGTGCCACATATATACTATTCTAATACAATTACTATACAAATCTGTAATTTTGGGATCCTAAAGTGGTTGTGAGTCCCTCAGGCTGTGGCAGGAAGATCCATGTTTAGCTGTCAGTGGAGCTGCTGTACCCTCTCGTAGGAGAACTACCAGCTTGTTTTCTGGTGTTAACTTTTGGAAATTTTATTTTTAAGGCTATTTTTCCAAGGTGTAAATCTCTTAGTGAAGATACTTTTTCCCAGTGGAGGAGGAAGGTCATCTCTGTCTGACCCAGTTGATGGTCACTGAGTCTGTATTTAGTCAGGATCCATCTATTTATTCGTATCTCTGACAGTGTGAAAATCCATCCATCCATCTTCGTCTGCTTATCCGATGTTGGGTCACGGGGGGAGCAGCTCCAGCAGGGGACCCCAAACTTCCCTTTCCCGAGCAACATTAACCATCTCCGACTGGGGTGAAAATAATAAATTTAATAACAATTTAGTCTACTTTGATTGCTTTCTCCAGTGTTCTAAATATTGGTCTTTTGAATTTCATAAGAAGCTCATCCCTGTGTATCACCGGATGTCCAGTGACAGTGCAGCATGGAGGCACTCAGAATGACAAAGCACGCCTCAACTTGGTTATATGGGCCCAGTGTCCAAAAACTGCAGCCATGAAGGCTATTTCTACATTCAATGAGGATGACTTTGCCATGCTGGCTGTGATGGAGAAATTGTGGCTTCAGAGCACAGACTGTTAATGCAATGAAGGATGACGACATGGTTAGGATCTCAAAAGCCAATAGTGTCCATTCCACCAGTGCAAAGTGGAGCTTAAAGGTGTAAGCACAGCGAAAATAGTGAAGAGACACCAGCAGGAGATGGAGGAGGGCCCTACATATGGTACTGGTTTGGATATGGAGACTGTAAACTAACTTGGGGGAACCAGGCTGTGTAATGGTTGTGTTCTGTCAGTTTGAAGTTTGTGATGTAATGGTCTTCAGTTGAAGGCCATGTTGATGTGGTGTTTTGGATGTTATGATCAGTGATGGATGAAGCAATGAGTTTTCGATGTTAAACAGTGAGATACATGGATCTTACTTGGACCTGAAGGGATATGTGTCTGTAATTCAAGGCTTTCAATAGAAATTAGTGGAATTTTGCTATAAAAATCTTTAAAGCCCGTTTTCTCAAAATGATTTTTCTCTCATACTCCAAGAACGAAATCTCCACTTCAGTAGCACCTTTATACACCAAACTTTCCAGTCTTGTACTTAGTTATATTATGAAGACAATTACAGAGGGATTTGTAAATATATTATTCCTAGCCTGATTTATATAACATTTTAGTCCAAAAAACATTACAAAAATCGTTTTATTTAAGGCTATTGACAGTATCTTCTGATTTACAGGATAACAAAAGTAGATATCCATCAATCCCTCTAATATGTGAACACAATGAAAAAATAATTTTGAACGTGGCTTTATCCAATACTGAGATTTCATTTTTTAAAATATATGCAAATTAGTGCATTTTTCTTAGATAATGCCTAATTTGCATATTTAAACATTAAATTACAGAAAACCTGACATACATTTTTTTTCTCATCTTAATGTAAGTAATCATCTGGCAGAGTTTCATGGTGATATCTGATAGTTTAAAATAAATTCCCTATTAACCTGTAGTGTCTTGCCTTAATAACTCAGTCTCAAAATTGACCCACTTTACCATTGCGACCCCAGCATTCAGCCGGAATGGGTCTTAAGTCTCTATCCCATTGTTTTGCCCCAAATTGGTCCCGAGAAGACGGCAGGCCAATGGGCTATTGCGGGCAAGGGGCAAATTTGGAACTTTTTAAGCGCGGGTCTTAGAGCCACTTGCAAGGCATCGACGTAAAGGGCCTGACGCACTGAGCCGGGGGATCTTTAAACCAATGCTCCACCACCTTCCTGTCCAGTGCTATGGGGTGCCAAGTGTTGAGGTTTTCACCAAATTGAAGGCCATATCATTTGAAAGGAAGGAGCCTGGGGTGTGCTAGACACACCGTTGGAAAGCGCTCTATCACATAGGTCAGGTTTTGGGATCATAGAGGGGTGGGGTTTTGATCTTTTTTTTCCTGAGACGTACATCAAAAAGAGAGACGTTTTCAGACTCGCCCCGAGACGCAGGCAGACATATGTCAGCGCCGTACAGCTACTGCCACCTTTGGGACCAAAGTTGCTCAGGAGCGACGGAACGCACGTATTCTCGTTGCTCTCAATGTCCTGAGTACAGCGGCCTTACAATCAGCTGTCTGCGTCGCATCGTTGTGGGGAAATGTGGGCTCAAGTCACATGAAATTGCTATTGTACTAGGTGGAAATTTGGAATTATGGAATGAGAATGTGGGCAATTGATGATGTCACAGTTAGGGTTGGGTCAGGGTTAGGACCACCCAAATTTGGTCATGGGTACAGCTCATGCAGCTGAACAACATATGTGAAGCAGAGGTGGAAAAATCACTTTTGAACATTTCATCAAAAATGGCTTCAGAGCACCAAACGGCAAACTGAGCCACATCAGCACATTTATAAGTCAGTGCGGGGGAGGGGAGAATTTGCAACTTTTGAAGCGTGGGTCATAGAGCCACATGCAAGGCATCGGCGGGAAGGGCGAGCCAAGCAGGGGGAACTTTGATCCAAAGCTCCACCCCCTTCCTGTCCAAAGTTAAGAGGGCCCAAAGTTATTCCAAATTTCAATTTAAATTGACTTCCAGATTTTGGTCTGTAGATGATTTGGCATCACATTTGGGGCCCTTCCTTTGGGGCCACATGGTCAAAAATATAAACACGTAATAAGGGGGTTCCCAGCTCCAGTTCAAAGCAAGTTCCAAGTCTCTAGTCTGCTACCTTTTCAAGGGTCATAAATCACGGACCAAAACACTCAGAGATGTGGGAGGGGCACCGATGGAAAGCTTTCAAAGAGTTCTATCACATATGTCTCCCCCCAGCAGGTGGCGCCCTTCTGGGGCCAACTCCGCAATGCCAGGGGTTACAGGCGCGGTCTCAGCATTCTCCCGTAGCCCTCGTTCTGCCCATCGCAACCGTGCCATGCGGGTCACTATAAGTCAAAGGGTTCAAAAATAATGGGGGCCTAAAGTCATTCCAGATTTCCATCTAATTGACTTCGAGATTTTGTTCCTTCACGAATGACCTTTGGCCTCACTTTTGGGGCCCTTCCTTTGGGGCCACAGGGTCAAAAAAATTACCGCGTCATACGGTGGATACCGGATCCGATTCAAAGCAAGTTCCAAGTCTCTAGCACCTTGCGCTGCCGAATATGAGCCAAAAAGACACTATTATTGGGTAGGCCTGAATTGGGAATCTGACCTTTTTGACCTTTTGCAGTTAAAGGTGGATTACTCAGGACCGCTAGGGACAAGGGCCCGACTGTTCTGAACAGCCCTCGGGGAGCCTTACAACATATGTCAGAACCAGGGCCATAGCACCTTTTTATTTATTTATTTTTTAGGGTCGAGCTCCGATCTGGTCCCCACTGACACAGGTTGATGAAAAAGTTAAGATTCTGAGGGGATTTGTCTTGGGAGGGTCAAACACGCTATCTCGCTCATTTCAAGTTGTAGGGCCTCGATCCAAACATCACCGGAAAGGTCTCGCCGAGCCGGAGTCGGCCATCTTGGAAACAACGCTCTACTCCTTTACAGTCAGGAGCTAGGGGGCGTTAAAGGTTCAATTCTGCTACCTTTTCAAGGGTCATAAATCACAGACCAAAGCACTCAGAGATGTGGGAGGGGCACCAATGGAAAGCTTTCAAAGAGTTCTATCACACATGTCACCCCCCAGCAGGTGGCACCCTTCTGGGGCCAACTCCACAACGCAACTGATTACAGGCCTGGTCTCAGTGTTGTCCCGTAGCCCCTTTTCTGCCCATCGCAACGGTGCCATGCGGGTCACTCTAGGTACATGTACTGGTGAGTTATCATAGTGCTTCCACATTCCATTGGGTCATATTTCAAAGACCGTTTGAGGTATCAGGCTGATTCTATTAGCAAATGAAAGCCTAGAGGTTGCTGAATCCAATGAAGGGTGCAGGGTCACTCTAGGTACATGTGTTGATGAGTTATACGGCTTACCTTTTCAAGGGTCATAAATCATGGACCAAAGCACTCAGATATGTGGGAGGGGCACCAATGGAAAGCTTTCAAATAGTTCTATCACATATGTCACCCCCCAGGAGGTGGCACCCTTCTGGGGCCAACTCCACAACGCAACTGGTTACAGGCCTGGTCTCAGTGTTGTCCCTTAGTCCCCTTTCTTCCCATCGCAAGGGTGCCATGCGTGTCACTCTAGGTACATGTACTGAGTTATCATAGTGCTTCCACATTCTACATTCCATTGGGTCATATTTCAAAGACGGTTTGAGGTATCAGGCTGATTCTATTAGGAAATGAAAGCCTAGAGGTTGCTGAATCCAATGAAGGGTGCAGGGTCACTCTAGGTACATGTACTGATGAGTTATCATAGTGCTTCCACATTCCATTGGGTCATATTTCAAAGACCGTTTGAGGTATCAGGCTGATTCTATTAGCAAATGAAAGCCTAGAGGTTGCTGAATCCAATGAAGGGTGCAGGGTCACTCTAGGTACATGTGTTGATGAGTTATATGGCTTACCTTTTCAAGGGTCATAAATCATGGACCAAAGCACTCAGCGATGTGGGAGGGGCACCAATGGAAAGCTTTCAAAGAGTTCTATCACATATGTAACTCCCCCCAGGAGGTGGCACCCTTCTGGGGCCAACTCCACAACGCAACTGGTTACAAGCCTGGTCTCAGTGTTGTCCTGTAGCCCCCTTTCTGCCCATCGCAACGGTGCCATGCGTGTCACTCTAGGTACATGTACTGATGAGTTATCATAGTGCTTCCACATTCCACATTCCATTGGGTCATATTTCAAAGACCGTTTGAGGTATCAGGCTGATTCTATTAGGAAATGAAAGCCTAGAGATTTCTGAATCCAATGAAGGGTGCAGGGTTACTCTAGGTACATGTGCTGATGAGTTATAAGGCTTGCAAGTGCTTCCAAATTCTTATGTATTTGAGTGCTCATAGATGAAAATCTGGAATGTTTTAATTGGGTCATATTTCAAAGACCCTTTAAGGTATCAGGCTGATTCTAACAGGAAATGAAAGCCTAGAGGTTGCTGAATCCAAAGAATGGTGCAGGGTCACTCTAGGTACATGTGTTGATGAGTTATATGGCTTACCTTTTCAAGGGTCATAAATCATGGACCAAAGCACTCAGAGATGTGGGAGGGGCACCAATGGAAAGCTTTCAAAGAGTTCTATCACATATGTCACCCCCCAGGAGGTGGCACCCTTCTGGGGCCAACTCCACAACGCAACTGGTTACAAGCCTGGTCTGTGTTGTCCCTTAGCCCCCTTTCTGCCCATCGCAAGGGTGCCATGCGTGTCACTCTAGGTACATGTACTGAGTTATCGTAGTGCTTCCACATTCCATTGGGTCATACCTGATTAAGTAAACACAATTTCTGGTGTGCACATTAGTGCCTGTCTGAGTCCTGAAGACTTCCTTTGTTGTGTTGTTTTGAACTGTCCTATACTGTCTGTAGAAACTGTCCAACTTTTTGGATTTGGGCTGGTTCAAAGGCCGTAATTTGGACCTGACCAAAAAATATCTTAGGTTTTTGTTCTTTCTGTATGCGGCAATAAGCCGATGGTCCTTTAAGAAGTTATTTCCCCCTGAGCGATTAAAATTATCCTTGAGTTTTCGGACAAATGCGACATTAGCCTCTGAATATGTAACAATTGCCAGAGTGGCGTCAACGCAGATAGGTTTGACCTCCTTAAACATCTTAAGGGTACCCCGTAGGAGACTTGACGTGTATCCCCTGCTTCGCAAAGCTGTAAAAAGGATTTTGACTGCAGCTTTAAAGTCATTTTGTTGTGTACAGATCCTGTCAAACCTCAACAACTGGGACTTCACTAAGCCCGCAAAAGTGTGGCGGGGATGGTAACTGGACCTGTACAGAAGCGAGTGACTGTCAGTTTCTTTGAAAAATACATTTATGTCCAACTGAAGTGTTTCTGTGAACTGCGGACCTTTAAATGTTGTATCCAGAAAGTCAATTGTGTTTGGGCTCAATGTCGCAGTTAAGGAAATGGAGTCACTATATTGATTTAATTTGTCCAAAAACTCATAGAATTCTGCCTCAGAGTGAGTCCAGACCCCCCATATGTTGTCCAGAAATCTGAAATAATGGAGGGGCTGGAGAGGGCAGGAAGCCAGAGCTCCCTCCTCCCAGCGCGACATAAAAATGTTTGCATAGGCAGGGGCGTAAACACGCCCCATCGCAGTGCCGCGGACCTGTAAGTAATGATGGTCGTCAAACTCGAAATCGTTCCTGGTTAAACTGAGCTCGAGCAGCTGAAGGAGCTCCTTATCGGGCCTTTTAACATTTGGATGTTTTTGGAAGGTTTCTTTAACCGCCGCCAAGCCGTCTGGAGTGCTGATGTTGGTATACAGCGCCTCAACATCCATCGAGAAAAGGAAGGCCGAGGCGGGAATCTTCAAGGCCTTAACCGTTTCCACAAAATGATACGTGTCTTTTATATAAGCTTTATGTAAAATCGACAGCGGGTTCAGATAGTAGTCGATAAATCGGGCAGTGTGGTAAGTTTCACTACTGCAATCTGAAACTATTGGTCTCCCTGGAGGGACTTTAAAGGGCACGGACCATTTCTCACCTGCTTTATGGATTTTTGGGAGGAGGTAAAATCTTCGAGCTCTGGGCTCCTTATCGCTCAGGAGGAAATTCCTCTGCTTGGTGTTAATGACATTTTTGGCATGTAACGTGTTCACAATTTTGTCAACCATAGGAATAGTTTGTTTAAATATGGGCCCGTCGGGCGTCCAGATAGCTCAGTTGGTAGAGCGGGCGGCCATGTGTAGAGGTTTACACCTCGACGCAGCGGACCCGGATTCGATTCCAGCCTGCGGACCTTTGCTGCATGTCATTCCCCCCTCTCTCTCCCCTTTCACTTCTTCAGCTGTCCTATAATTAAAGGCCTAAAATGCCCAAAAAATAATCTTTTAAAAAAAAAAAAAAAAAAAAATGGGCCCGTCTAGTTTCTTATAATAATAAGTGTTGTTTAACTGCCTAAAACCCTCTTGGAGGTAATCCTCCCTGTCCAATATGACCACAGCGCTTCCCTTGTCCGCTGGTTTAATCACCAGATTATTATCAGAGCTAAGTTGGTCAAGAGCTTCTAATTCATAGCGTGACAAGTTAGATTTAGTCCAACCGACTCTATAGTCATTTTGGAGAGTAGTCATGTCAAATTGGATTAAATGGGAAACCTCTGAAGGAAGATGGGCTAAGGCAGGAGACCAATTAGACTTTGGTAAAAAAGGTAGCTGTACCGAATCTCTTCTGTCCTGGGAATACACAGCTAACTTGAGATGTCTATGATAGCTCTGTAAATCAGCCCTAAGAACATCTCTCACCTCTTTGTTGGTTTGTCTCTGGATGGACGGGACAAAGGTCAGGCCTCTGTCCAACAGAGAAGTCTGTGCTGCTGTTAAAACAAAAGACTTAGAGAGGTTAACAATAGTTTTTAAACCCACGGCCTTTATGGCCTTCACTGGGTTAGGGCGTTTAAACAAGACAACCAATGTTGGAACATGTGTTGTGCAGTAGAGAAAGTCCAATGGATCTTGTCTGCTCTGGTGATAAAAAGTGTTCTAGATAGCTGAGGAATATGGTCAGGATATGTGACCAAACAGTCATTAATTTCCCGCAGCTGTTCCTGTTCCTGGACAGACAGCTGGCGTGAAAAATTAATAATTGGGACCAAAATCCGTGCCTCAGGAAAAGCTTTAGAAGCCATCTGAATAGTTCTCTCAATACATGGAATGGTTACAGTTTCTGCATGTTTTTTCCTATCATTAATGCCAAATGAGAGAATGAGTTTCTCAACCTCGTGCGAGACCGGAGTGCGGGCTAATAGAGCTTCCGCGTGTTCAAATCTAGCTCCTGGATAGCTCTCAATCTGTATGTGTGTTTCTTTGTAAGGGGCAAAACGACTTAAATTTGAATCGCCCAAATAGACCCATTTCTTCCTAGCTATCAGAGACCACTTGTGTAGTTTATCATCAGAGCTCACATGCCTATAGGGTGAACAGAGTGTTTCAACAGTAGGTGGGTCAAAGGTCAGCCTAGTTTGAATGCGTGCAGTGTTGAGTGGCTTAAGGCTCATGGAGCGTGAGATACCTTCTGTGATGATCTGTCCACAAGAGGGCTGCACAGTAGCTCTACGTGGGGTCTCAACATCTGAGATCGTGATGCTGAGAGGGTCAAGGGCCTCCAGGCCCGGATCGGGAATCTCAGTGGCCACCACCTCACCAGTGGTAGAACGTAGCACCTCGAGTCGAGCTCTCATGTTCCCCAGAACGTCAGCTTCAGTTAACCCATCGGTGTCGAGGTCAGGTTGCGGCTCAGCTTGTGCCGCGGCGGGGGGGGGGGGACAAAGGAGAAGGTGGAATCATCAGAGGCGTGGTGGGGGGAGGAGGAAGGGAAGGAGAAGACTGAGCCAAAGGTCGGGGAGGGGCCCCC